>NC_142939.1:63638386-63648386 GCF_046866305.1 Octopus bimaculoides
AGATGCCCGTTTAAAATTTGTTTATGAACATAAAAGATAAATCTGATACATTCTGGGAAAACGTTCTTTGGACAGACGAGTCAAAAACTGAATTGTTTGGACGTAATTCGTGTAACCATGTTTGGAGGAAAGATGGTACCACCTATTCGCCGAAAAACACAATTCCTACAGTGAAGTTAGGTGGTGGCAGCATCATTGTGTAGGGGTGTTTCTCTGCAAATGGCACTGGCAATTTACATGTGATAGATGGTAGAATGAATGCAGAGATGCACCAAAATATTTTGAACAATAATTTATGGGACCCTGTAGAAAGGCTCTAGCTCTGTGAAGGATGGGTTTTACAACAGGATAATGACCCTAAACACACGGCGAAGTCTAGCAAAAATGGATTGTCAATCACAATATGAAATTATTAGAATGGCCAAGCCAGTCACCTGACTTGAACCCCATTGAGAAATTGTGGCGTTATTTGAAAATTAAAATCAATTCAAGAGCCCCAATGTGCATTCCAGATTTGAAGAAAATTTGTCAAGAAGAATGGGAAAAAATTCCTAAAGAAACATACAAGTCATTGATTAAGAGCTACAAGAAGAGATTGGTTGAAGTGGAACTGAATAATGGTTATGCTACGAAGTATTAAATCAGATATTTATGTTCTGTACGAATACTTTTTTCACCCCTAATTTATATGCAAATATAAATTCATTAGTTACTATAATTTATTAGTTTTTTTTTGTTGCATATTCTTAGTTTATGTAGGTGTATGCAAATATAGTATTGGTATATCCCATTTGTGTTCATTAGAAATTAAAGAAATAAAGAATTTTGACATGTACGAATATTTGTTTTCCCCCACTGTATATATATATATATATATATATATATATATATATATATATATATATATATATATATATATATATATATAGAGAGAGAGAGAGAGAGAGAGAGAGAGAGAGAAGGAGGGTGGCTTAAAAGTAAGTTTACAGTTATCATGTGGGCACTTTAAATTTCTGTTAAAACATTTTATTACATTTATATTTGTTTCATATTTTTTTATAATTAAGATCTAAACGGTTAATACATAAACGCGAAAGAGATAGTTGAATAAATAACTGTAAACCCAGTTTCGAGCCACCCTGTTTCTATAATATATATATAATATATATATATAAAAGGAGCACTACGTCGTTTACGACGACAGGTGTCCCAGATGATACGATCAACGGAACAGCCTGTTCTTGAAGTTAATGTGCAAGTGACTGACCAATCCACAGACACGTGTACCCTTAACGTAGTTCTCAGGGAGATTCAGCGTGACACAGAGTGTGACAAGGTGTGCCCTTTAAAATACAGGTACTACTCAGTTTTACCAGCTGAGTGAACTGGAGCAACGTGAAATAAAGTGTCCTGCTCAAGGACACAACACGTCGCTGGGAATTGAAATCACGATCTTACCATCGTGAACCGAATGCCCTAACCACTAAGCCACGCGCCTTCTTATATATATATATATATATATATATATATATATATATATATATATATATATATATATATATATATATATATATATATATATATATATATATATATATATATATATATATATATATATATATATATATATATATATATATATATATATATATATATATATATATATATATATATATATATATATATATATATATATATATATATATATATATATATATATATATATATATATATATATATATATATATATATATATATATATATATATATATACATATACATATGTACATAGAAATGATGAAGAGCGACCAAGGGAGGTAACTCCAAATATAGATAATCAAATGTTTTCCATAAACACAGAGGAGAAATAAGTGTGGTGTTTCGCCTTTTTATTGTTGCATCATTTGAACAATTATATTGTATTCTGATAGACTCGTAATTTCTTACGTTGCTTTCTGTCGTTAGACTACGACCATGCGGGAGCATTACGTTGAAGAATTTTAGTCGAACAAATCGACAGCAGCACTTACGGTTTTACATTTTAAGCCTTTTGCCCTACGGCTATGTTACGGTGACGTAAACGCACCAACACCGGTTGTCAAGCGGTGGTGGAGGACAAATACAGACACGAACACACACACACTTATGTGTGTGTGTGTGTGTCTATCTTTTATAGACATGACAGACGTTCTACCATTGAACCAAAGATATCCTTTAAATTTCTGCGTTCATTTTAGAAACTTTATTTTTACCAGCGAGATTTGTTGTTTTAATGCGTCAGGAGGGAGCGCTGTGTTTCTGCGGGTCTTTCTAGTCTCTCTGATTGGCGGGAGTGAGTGAGACAGGTACTATGAAAACATCATAGGAGGGGTGAGGTCTGAACCAAATGCTTGCAAAGGAAGTGAGTGGAACTGAGTTAACGGCGTTCAAGGACCAGGTAGTGGTGGTGGTAATGTTAAACTGGGAGGTGGATTAAGTCTACCACCGAAGTGGGCAACAGTGGGATTCGAACTCAGAATGCATATGATCGTAGCATATACTGCAAAACCTCCAATTCATATTTACAATACTTCCGCCAGTCTATTACATTTGACTGTTTCCTTATTTATTGACCCTAGACGTAAAACAGTAAAAGCGACGTCAGTGGGATTTGAAATCAAAGTGTATGGAGCAGACTAATGTACAGCATGGTATCTTGTCCAACGTTTTAACACTTCTGCTAATTCGCCGCCTGAAGATTTAAACTTATTTGTGACTTCCCAAAGTGAAAATACCGACGTTGTAAGTAAAAACTACCTTCTCAATCAGGACGCTGTAAGTAACAACCAGCTCAGGACGTTGTAAGTAAGAATTACTCCTCAATCTGATGTCGCAACGTTGTAAGTAAAGACTACCTCTATATTGTGTCATTTTCCTAAAGAACAACTTACTTTTCAAACGCTACAGTTCAATGGTCGTTGTATTGAAAGTAATAATTAGAGAGCAAGAAGATAACAAGAAATACTGTGAAAACAAAAAAGCCACTGGAGCGAAACTCTAGCGATTAATGGCCTCCGTATTTACCATGTCATAAAACATAAAGTTATATCGTATCATTACAAGCAGGCAAAGTAAGGTAGCAATATTTTCTACTAATGAAGCTCTTATTATTGTCTCCAGGATTGATTGATAAGTTCTAACTTATATAAAACTACAGACGTTTAATTGCAGCAGTCGTTAAAGAGTTGGTACTGTTTGGATCAAAACTCTAGGAATAAGGTTTAGAGAATGCCCTCCAGGGGCCAGAACTGCGTAAAAATGGTTTCTGATTTTGTCATAAAGCCAGTATTGAGCTTGGTGAAACTTAAACTATGAACGTAGAGTAGAGGAACAAATAATGTAAAGCACATTTTTCTGAGGTGTAACGATTCTGTCAATCTCCAACTCCGCATATTTTATTTAAAAATTACTTCTAATTGAAGCACCGAAGCAGATTTGTGGGGAAAAGAGTAATCAACCTCAATAGTAGACTGGTACTTCATTTATCGATACCGGGAAAATGAAAAAGAAATTAAGCCTCATGGGTATTTGAACGCAGAAGATAAAGAGCCAACTCAAATAGTGAAGATCTTAAAATTTTCTAACGATTCCGCTAATCGATTACCCTACGCCTTTAAGCACAAGACCAGCTATTTTGAGGAAAAACCCCCAGCATTTGACTGGTACTTCGAAATGATGAAAGGCTAAGTTGACACCGGCAAAATTTGAACTCAGAACGAGGAGGTCTGGAACAAACCACTTTTTATTCCAACACCTTACCGGTACTATTAATCAAAGACCCGGACACCTTTTATAATTTATTGTTTCTAACTTTGGGGGAAAGGCCAGCGATTTTGCAGGGAGAGGCAATTCGATTACTAGGACCCCAGTACTTATCTGCTACTTTATTTTATCGACCCCATAAGGATCAAAAGAAAAATTGTCCTCTCAGGAATTTCAGCTTAGCACATAAACAATCGGAAGAAATGTCGCTAAGCATTTCTCAACGCATTCACAACTCTGCCAATTCCTCGCCTTAAACCTTTTCCTTAATAATGGATCCAAATTCAAATTTTGGCACAAACCAAGCAGTTACTGAGAGGAGGGTATAAGTCAATTACATCAACCCCAGTGCGAAACTGGTACTTATTTTATCGACCTCGAAAGATGAAACGCAAGGTCGACCATGGTCGCATTTGAACCCAGAAGGTAAAGACGGACGATATAACGCAAAGAACTTTGCCCGGCGGGCTAACAACCCTGCTAGCTCACTGTTTAAACCTTTCAATAATAAGCCTTTCAACTATAGGCATAAGGTCTGAAATTTGGGGGAAGGGGAAAGTCGATTATGTCGACTCCAGTGCATGACTGGTACTTCTTTTATCGACCCCGAAAGGATTAAAAGCAAAGTCTACCTTGGCGGAATTTGAAATCGGAAAGTAAAACCGGACGAAATACCGGTATTTCGCCTGACCTGCTTACAATTCTGCCACCTCACCGCCTTCTACCTTTCATTAATAACCCTTTCTACTCTAGGCACAAAGCCCAAATTTTCTTTTTTTTGGGGGGGGGGGGGGGAATAGTCGATTACATCGACCCCGAAAGGATCAAAGGCAAAGTCGACCTCGGTGGAATTTGAACTCAGAACGTAAAGACGGACGAAATGCCACTAAGCATTTCGCCTGGCGTGCTTACGATTCTGCCATCTCACCGCCTTCTATCTTCCATTAATAATGACACCTAATAAGACCGTTAATTTATCCGTTGTGTTTCGTTTCTAGTTTATTACTTGAAAGTGTATGGTCACAAGTAAATGATCCGTTACATAGCTAGCAAACTGTCGTCTGCGTACGAAACCGTGAAATTCAAATTACGGTCGTAAGTCGAAAATTGGACTCATAATAAAATGGTGGCCAGTATATATGAAGCAGAACGTTTATATTTATATGTTTTTGCACAATGATCGATTAGATTTCCGGTTAACAAGTGATTTCGTGTGACGAATGCTTTGGAAGGTTGCCCATGATTTCCGACAATACTACTTTGTCAGTATTGCTTCAATTGTTTCTGTGAATTGGTATGGTTTAGTATGGTTGACATGACTATCAGATTTAAATAAGTTCACGCCAGAACCACGGTGTGGACTCCAGGATCGGTTTCCCTGCGTGGAATCTCAGGCAAGTGTTTTTTACTTTAAATTTGAATAGACTCAATCCTTGTGAAGGAAACTGGATAAGGTTTGTACGAGACGCAAAAGTTTCTTCCAGTTCACCAGCTTAATCGTGTCACGCCGTAGTCCCACTATAACGGGAATATGCTAAATGTCAATGAACAACACAAATAGAAGAAGATGTTGCTGCTTTTGTCCAGTACTTTGCTTGTCCACTACTCTTGAGCTGTATATACAACTATTATCCATTTTATGCTCTGGGGCCCAGGTTGAAGCTGAAGCTAGACATAAGGTCCCAGGTGTGAGAAGGTAGGTTAAATCTTTTATTAGTATTCGTATCCAATTCAGCAGAAGGGCAGCAATACCACACAAGGGATAAATCGATTACATCGACCCTAGCACTCACATCGTACTCTATTCTATCAACCGCGAAAAGATAAAAGGCAAAGTTTCATTGGCGGGATTTGAACGCAGGACGTAAAAAGCCAGAAGAAATACTACTAAGTATTTTGTCCGATATGCTAACGGTTCTGCTATCTCATCGCCTAAATAAGGGCTGGCAGAATCGTTAGCACGCCCTTAGCATGATCCACTAGATCAGTGTTTCCCAAGCTATCCCGCCTCAGGCCCTTCTATAACTTTCTAGAAAAATATATGCCCCACTGATGATTGGAAGCAAAAAACAACCTTATTTTTAATAATTTATGAATTATTTAACATGAAAGAACCTACCGGTAACTCTTTTATTGAGAATTGAGTAAAAAAAAAATACTTTATTGACTAAGAAAAAAAAGTGAATCACTTGAATGAGAAAATTAAAAAAATAAACAATAAGCATTTGAGTATTTGAAGTCAGGTTATTCGATTAAGTCCTTCGGGGCGGTGCCCTCGTATGGCTGCAGTCCAAGGACAGCGTTAAACAGGTAAATCATAAAAGGTGAAAGATAACTAGATGTAAATAAAGACTGAGTGGCCACCACTGGAAAGTCTTCATAATCTGCTTGTTCAGTGTAAATTGCGATTAAACACCACAGCAACAACAGCAATAATGGAAACAATAAAAATTAAAATAATTGGCGAACGAGAGAGTAGTCACTAATTGGTTCCTTTTACTGCTAGTCGGCCCCTTTTATTACTAGTATACAGGAGGCAGGTCTACCGTTTTTGTTTTCTGTTTTAATGACATATTATTGAATGTTATCCGGAGTACGTTATGCTTGAAAAATACAAAATGGTGTGTACAAGGTAAGAGCACTCCGTCGGTTATGACGACGAGGGTCCCAGCTGACACGATCAACGGAACAGACTACTCGTGAAATTAACGTGCAAGTGGCTGAGCACTCCACAGACACGTGTACCCTTCTCGTAGCTCTCGGGGAGATTCAGCGTGACACAGAGTGTGACAAGGCTGGCCCTTTGAAATACAGGTACTACTCATTTTTGGCAGCTGAGTGGACTGGAGCAACGTGAAATAAAGTGTCTTGCTCAAGGACACAACGCGTCGCTGGGAATTGAACTCACGACTTTACGATCGTGAGCCGAAAGCCCTAACCACTAAGCCACTCGCCTTCACGTATTCAAGGAACAAATGCTGTTATTTTAAGCCTGAGAATGGAGCGAACAGGCAAAAATTTGTTAGCTTTCTTTACGTTGTGAGTTAAAACTCCGCTAGTGGTGCCGACTCTGCAAGAAAAAGGGGTCGATAAAATGAGTACCAGTTGAACAGTGGGGTTCATGAAATCGATTTCCTTCTACCCTAGGATGGCTGGCCTTCTGCCAAATCTTGAAACCATTTTTGAGGTAGCAGAATCTTTAACACACCGAACAGAATTCTTCCGACTATTTACGTTCTGATTTTGAATTTCATCGGGGTCGGCATTGCTTTTCATCTTTTCGGAGTCGATAAAATAAATAGCAGTCAAGTTTTGAGGTCCCTGAAATCGATTAGAACCCCCCCCCCCCAAAAAAAAACGAGAATTTCAGGTCTTGCGCCTGTATTAAAATGGATTACACCATGAATGATTGGAGCTAGGAAATATGCTGAACAAGAGCTGCAATGACAAGAACAGCAACAACAATAACAACAAAAATTATAATTAGAGTTTGTGTATCAAATACGAACCGAAAAGTTCACGAAATCTCAAGTTTTTCTTCACTTCTTCGGTTGCACTAATGTTGCGTATGATTTATTACCGAGAGAACGTTCTAGATTTAAATCGATGTCATGACATCACAATTAATCTAACAGCTGGAGTTATATTTCATATTGTTGATGGCGGAGAATCTCAATTATAAATGTCTTACCATTATTAAATATGAATTAAATAACTTGTAGACATCTCTCTCTCTATTTCTCTCTCTCTCTCTCTCTCTCTCTCTCTCTCTCTCTCTCTCTCTCTCTTGCTCTCTCCCTGCCCTCTCTCTCTCCCTCTCTCTTTTACTTCTACTCTTTTTCTCAGTCTGTCCTCCCTCACTTTTCTCTCCCTCTCTCACTCTTTCGTTGATATAATTATCTCTCAGTATATCCATTCATATATCTATCTATTTACCTATCAATTTACCATCTGTGTCACACTCCCTCCTCTCTCTCCCTATACATACATGCGTATATATGTATACATACATACACTACACACACACACATACATGTCTGTGTATATGTGTATACGTGTATGTATGTATATATATTTATATATATACATACATACACACATATATATATATATATATATATATATATATATATATATATATATATATATATATGCATCTATGTGTATGTATATATATGTATATATAAGCGAGTCAGAGAGGTGGATAAGTTGAAAGATAGATAGTAATACATCTATATATATATATATATATATATATATATATATATATATATTCAGTGATTTAGTCCTTTGAAATATTATCCTCTTGATAATGGACACGAAATTGATATAATTCGTAAATTATTAAGATCTATAAAGAATATGATACACAGTAAAATTATTACCATTCCGTAAGGCAACGAACTAATAGAATGGTTAGCCAATCGGACAAAAATGTTTAGCGACATTTCTTCCAGCTCTGAGTTCGAATTCAACATTCGGGGTCGATAAAATAGATACCGGATGGACACTGGGGCTGACGTCTTTGACTAGTCCTTCTTTAAATTTGCTGGCCATGTGCTTATTCTTCAAACCATTAACTAGAATTCCGTGTTGTGTTCTATATTGGTTCGTTCTTGGATTGTTCCAGTGGCGTACCGGTTCCTCGTTGATCTCTTTTCTTCATTGAGAATGTTTTGAAAATTCCCTAATTCAACAGTTTTCAATGTTTGGGAAAAGAATTATGTGACTGGTAACATACTTTCTTTGTTATGACGCAACGTAGAACATTCGAAAACAGAGAGAGAGAGAAACAACCTGTTCGAAAGTACGACTAACGTATTCTGAAGCAAATAATAATAATGGTCTCAATTTTTGCACAAGGCAAGCAATTTGGGGCAGGCGCAAATCGATTACATCGACCCCAGTTCTCAACTGGTATTTTGGGCTACAGCAAATATTCTACTCAATACCACAGGTTTGCTTGTCAGTTGTTAGACGTCAACCAGTTGAGAATATCCTTTTGTGGCTGACGATATGTGCATCTTTGATCACGAGCAGAAGTAGTAGAGAAGCATCATAGCCATGTATTGCGAGGGATGTTTTAGGGTTTGGATAATTCACCCCTGGAAACATGTGTGTTTTGTTCATCTTTCCGAAACAACCCGTATTCAGGAACTTTTGAGTGGTATAGGCTACTCGGCCTGAAAAAATTCTATGAATATATTGCCATATAAGTATTTTTATTTTTATGCCGGAAGGTTTGTGGTAATAGAATGATTGAGCTGCTATTTCTAGGAGGTCTTTTAAGCTTTTTTATTGGCCCATCCACCAGATATATTTGTTTCGATATCGTTTTGTTATTTTAGCTGCAGGTAGGACAATATATGGTGAGGAAGAGGTGAGTCAGTCTATGGTAACGACGATGAAGGGGTGACCATCCCATTTAATTTTCTACTTACGATAACATTCCCTATTGTAAAAATCATTTGATTGCTATTTCTAGGAAGGCGAGCAACCACATAGCGACTCAGGCATATTCTTATCATTACAACAGCTTCTTGTCTTAAGAGCTGGTTACTTCCACCATACCTTGGCTAACATTATCAAAAGCCGATTATGTAAAACTCCTGTTCCTGTTTAAAAGAGAGGAATAACTAGGATCACCACTGTGTCTCACATGCAAGCAGACATTAATGAGTCAGTAAAGGTTACACATTATACTAGAAACAGCAGCCAAATCTCTCACAAGTCTCGTTCGGAAGTTTTACAAACAAGAAAAAAGTGAAGCTTTTAGAAAGATATGAAAAGATATCTCACTTTCTGTAAGCCAAGGCAAAAAGAAACCTAAAAAATCGGGATGATCACGGTTGGAATTCCTTTCGTATTAGGAACTCACGAACAATAATGACCAAAATCTGGCACCAGTACCATAAGCGGCCAAGACTTCGGCAAAACAATAGTAGAGAAAGAGAATTGGAATTCCCAGTTTAAAGGATAACCACGCGCCGCACATGGAGGATACTACAATAATCCAACTGAAAAGAAAGACGTACCGAAATCAATAGCTTTGTAACTATTAGCCTGATCGAAGCAAGGGGCTAAGATCTACCAATTCTAAATACATGAGAAGAACATAATCAATAGAATTAATTTGACGTGGGTATATATTTATCATTGATTAATTGCAATCGATTACAGATATGTATATAGACGTATG
>NC_142939.1:63653386-63655886 GCF_046866305.1 Octopus bimaculoides
ATGTGCATGGATAATTGTATAATTCATTTTATCTCTTGCCACTCAAGTTTCCTGATACTGCGACCTGATGAAGAGCAGGACGATTTTGCTTATTCCTCATTGCTTTTTGTACATAAAAAACATGCTCAATCTGTTCTTTGGTACGTGCTTATCATCTTTAACAGTAATTTTCAGAATCCTGTATCTACATCTTTACATGTCATTTACGCCATCATATCATGTTTTATTAAAATTCGTTATTTGTAATTTATTTATACTTTTCCACTAGCTAATTTAGTTAATTTCATATTTCTCCCGCGGGACTCAATTAGTCTTTCGGCTGTATTCATAATTTATTATTTTATCTGTACCTCCAAGGCGGCGAGCTGGAAGAATCATTAGCACACCGGACAAAATGCTTAACAGTATTTCGCCCGTCTTTTATGTTCTGAGTTCAAATTTCGCTGTGTACCAATTTGCCATTCAAGTTCGAAAAATTAAGTACCAGTGAAGTACTGAGGTCGGTGTGATCGACTATCCTCCTCCCCACAAATTCTAGGACTTACGCTTTTGTAGAAAGGATTATTTTCTTATGTATATCGTCGCTTGACTGTAAACTATTAATTTGGTGACCTTTTGAGTGTTTTTGAATGGTGTTTTTGTTTATATTGGTTATTTCGTGATTTCATTATTGCATTCAGGAATTAATCAGTTCGATATTTTTACTGTGTTACTTATGCTTCCTCAATTAGAGCGAATTACACGAGACAGACGTTGACTACGTATATCTAGGAATCATAAGCTGTCGCTAATGTTATTGCTGACCTCCCCTGTTCGAAGGTTATAAAGGACACAGGCTTCGTGTGTCACATAGCTAGCTAGAGGCGATGGCTTCTTGGAGCTAATTCACGGCAGCTTTCGTCCTAATTTTGGGACTGCCATGTTGGCTTGGCGATAATAACTATTAATTTATATATATATATATATATATATATATATATATATATATATATATATATATATATATATATATATATATATACATATATATATATACATACACACACACACACACACACACACACACACACACACACACACACACACATATATATATATATATATATATATATATATATATTCGTACATATCGATAGATTCAAGTTGCGGTGCCTCAGTATGGCCGCAACCAGAAGGGTGAAACATAAAAGAATAAAAGAATATATATATATTTGTGTGTGTACACGCGCGCGTGTGCCTGAATTTGACCCCACCATCGCTTGACAACCGATGTTGGTGTGTTTACGTCCCTGTAAATACTAACCTAAGAAAAAAATATGTCGTGGGATCGATTCCTTCGTCTAAAGGCGGTGCTCCAGCATGACTGAAATAAGCAAAAAGAGAATAGAATGAACCAATACATAAACACACAAATAAAATGCATAAATACTTACCATTACCTTTGCGTAGAAATTCCACAAAAGAAGAGGGAGAACATTTTTGGCTTTGATACACAGATCGGATGAAACAGTTAGTTAGGTTAGATATCAGGAAATAAAACTACAGAGCAAAGAAAGAGAAAAAGAAAGACCGAGAAAAGAAGGAAAAGAAAGAAGGAGAAGAAAAATTAAGAAAGAGAAAAAGTAACAGAATAAATCATGAAAGAAAACAAGGAGATTAAATGGTAATGTCGGAATCTATAACAAGTATGAAACAGCGCCGCTGGTTCATTTATTTATTTTTTTTTATTAAAGAAATCATCATAGTTTCGGATTTATATTTTATCCCTTTTCTTCCATGTTTTCTATTTTCATTGTTTCATTTATCGGACTGCGTCCATGCTGCAGCATTGCCTTGAAGGATTTTAGTCGAGCAAATCAATCGCAGGACTTATCTTCTTCAAGCCTGGTATTTGTTCCGTCGATCTCTTTCACCGAATCGCATTGTGACGAGGACGTAAAAGAAAATAGAAAAAAAACCCAGCTCGGTTGTTAAGAAGCAATAAGAGACAAGCACAAACACACACACACACACACACACACACACACACAAACACACACACACACACACACACACACACACACACACACACACACACAAGCACACACACATACAGTTATATACATACGCCGCATACAGACATATATATATATATGTATATTCAACGGGTTTCTTTCAGTTTCCATCTACCTAATCCTGTCATATCTTCGGTCTGCCCAGAGCTATAGTAAATGTCACTTGCCCAAGGTGCTGTGCAGTGAGAGTAAATCCAACATCACGTGGTTGGTAAACAAGCCTCTCAACTACACGACCATGTGTGCACCTACTACACGCAGTCATTAACTTATGCATGTGTGAGTGTGTGTGTGTGTGTGTGTGTGTGTGTTTTCTTTATTCTTCTTTACAATCATGGATATTTATTTTGTATTTATATAAGATTTGCAACAAGAAAGCATTATATCCTTTGACATTCTAACAACATTTGCGTAGCAGTTCTAGACCACTTCACAGAAGTGTAAAA
>NC_142939.1:63660886-63673386 GCF_046866305.1 Octopus bimaculoides
TATATACTTAGGCAAAAGAAAGACTATAAGTATCTCGGAGCCATATTCGCAATAGGAGCCAGCAGGAAGCTGAACTGGGTGCTAGAATTACAGGTGAGGGTGCTACAATACGGCATATCCAGTAATCGACCCTCACAAGAGCAGTAAAAAAGCCTAATTCGTTAATTTCTATTCGGTTTTCGTGCCTATCCTTGCCTATGATCATAATTGTTGGATAATGACCAAAAGAGTACGATCGCAATTAAAAGCAGCCGAACTGGAATTCGCCCGAAGGATCGCTGGCGTAACGTTACTCGATAGGGTACGTAGCTCATAGGTGAGAGACTGTACTCTGGTCGAGTGATGCTACTTCAGGTTGAGATGCCACAGCTCCGGCAATACTGACGTATGATTAGAATGTCGGAGAAAAGAATCGGAGTAGTTTCCTTCAAGCAATGCCAATCGGCGAAAGACACTTCGGTAGGCAAAGGACGAGTTGGTTGGGTATTAACCATAGTTTTTGTTGGTCAGACTTGGGAATCCAGCCGGAAAATCTGATGGCAGTGTCTTCTTATAGGAGAAGATGCATGAGAACTCTACTCCCACGATCCTCCCGGGAATAGGAGACGGAGAAGACAGACTAATGGATACATTATACCTTGAATAATAAATGTGATATTTTCTACTGTGATTTATTTCATCATACATCTGGTGTGGAGCTAAAACAAAAAAAAAAAAGTTTCTGTATAGGACATTGTTATGGAACATATCTATTGACCAAGTGAAGTAACAAAGACGTTGAGCAATGCAGGTGAATAGCTGCACCTGGGTATGTTCCGGTTAATTACGAATCTGTAAACCTTTCACATTTATCGACTTCACATATAATGCTGAAATTGACCGGTCTTTGAGTGGGACCATGATGGAATAAGTAAGAAACGGTCGAAGTTTCTTGTGGATAATGCATAAAGGTTCATATTCCTTAAATTAATCGTCCATCTTCCGCGTGCTCCACACTATAGGAGCACGCAAACCTGCGTCTGGTACTTTTCTAATGTTTTTCGTAGTTCATTTCAATTCTTCATCAGTAGATCTTTCTGCAAAGCGAAACCCGGTGAACTTTAGAACTTACTGGGAGGAGGTTGTGTTCGACATTTCGTATTTTTCTTCTGTTTCTTAGAGTTTTTTTTCTTCCTCTGTCCTTAACGGGTTTCAAATCTGTTGTTTACGTTTGGCAATAGTTTGCGTAACGTTCGAAGTATGGCCGACCAGGCAACTTTGACAGTGACGAATATCATCCTAAAATTTCATATTCTACATATCTCTATTGAGTGTTTTTATTAGATAATGCTTGTTCCTCTTTACGTATAGTTATCCGTAAAACATACATATTAATATACATCCATATATATGCATATATATATATATATATATATATATATATATATATATATAACTTCCTACCGGTCGTAGTATTATATAGTCTTATGCAAATAAGCTAACGAATGTTTGTATGCATATATATATATATATATATATATATGTGTGTGTGTGTATATATATATATATATATATATATATATATATATATATATATATATATACATTTTCAGTTTCTGTAATGTTTCTAAAACAGAAAAGAAATAATGACGCAAGAGAAAATCATTTATCTGTCTTACATTAGAAATTTCTTTATTTCATTCAGAATCAACGTTAACAGGGTTAGTATCATTCTTGTAAAGCTGTGCGTTTCAGAATTGGCTAATTGTTGCTGTTTGGCACGGTACTGTGTTATATAGAAGATTAAGAGTTAAACTGTGTAATACATTTAATCCCGCTACCACAGACCAACAATATACACCCAATTCACCTTATTCTCCTGTCTGCGAGTATAATATAATACCCACAAGAGTCGATTTTTCAGTTAATCTGTCATTCTCTGACATCCTTGAGAAGTGTATTACAACGTATCTGTTAGCCATATGTGTTTTGCTTCATTACTTAGTTTGCTGTTATTTTCGGTTTTATTTAACAATTTTCAGCTCTTTTGCTGATGTGTCTTATGTACGAGTTCTTTTCCATGTTTTAGATCGAGGCGGCGTTTGTGTACAATATATTACAGTTACAATAGTAAATTGTTTCTTTGCACACTTGAGCCTCAAGTGGTTTTACTGAAATATTCACGTCTAATTAAGAAGCCAATATCATCCGCACACTAAGAAATAAAATAACATCATTGTGTGGTTGTTATTATTAGTAGTAGTATTGTTGTTGTTGTTGTTGTTGTTGTTGTAATGGTTTTTGTTGTTATTGTTGTTGTTGTTTTTGCCGTTAAGTAAAGCAGCGAGCAGGAGCAATCGTTAGCAAGCCGGGCGAAATGCTTAACGATATTTCGTCTGCTGCCACTTTCTCAGTTCAAATTCCACGGAGGTCGACGTTGCCTATCATCCTTTCGGGGAGGGGGGGAGGTCGATAGAAATAAGTACCAGTTACACACTGGGGTCGATGTAATCGACTTACCCCTTCCACAAACGTTTCAGGCCTTGTATTTATAGCAGAAAGGATTATTATTGTTATTATCATCATTATTAAAGTCGACGAACTGACAGAAAGGCTGCGAGGTGGCAGAACCATTAGCACGCCGGGCGAAACGCTTACTGGTATTTCGTGTAGTGGTATTTCGTGTAGTGGTATTTCGTGTTGTGAGTTCAAATTCCACCGTGGTCGACTTTACCTGCTATCCTTTCGGGGTCGATAAATTAAGTACCAGTTGCATACTGGGGTCCGATGTAATCGACTAATCCTCCTCGACTAATTTCAGGCCTTGTAACTATCGTAGAAAGGATTATCATTATTATTATTATTATTGGTAGTAGTAGTAGTAGTAGTAACATATCTTGTTTGCTCTGCTATGTACATGGTTATTCGCTTCTTAGTTGCTACTCCATAGTAAAGTGAGTGGCATTCCATTCCTGGTGTTTCATTATGTTGTTATGTAAGGAAGCCGTTGGATTCAAAGAGGGAGAAAGAGAAGGCGACTATCAACAGTGTTAAACAAATGTTACAAGTGTATGCATATGGAAATACTTGGCGTATGTATATATATATACGTGTGTGTATGTGTATATATACATACATACATATGTATATATATATATATATATATATATGTGTGTGTGTGTGTGTGTGTGTGTCGGTGTGTGTGTGCGTATATAATACACACACACGTGTATGTATGCATGTCTGCTTAGATACGCACAAAAGGAGAGACAAAGAGAGATAGTGACAGAGACAAGGAGAGAGTGGGGAACATAGCGACAGAGAGAGAGAGAGGTGAGAAATAAAGACACCTCTTCATATAAAACAAGCTTTTCCTTCGTTGACTTAATAGTGCACCTGTTGATATGCAATAAAACTGTCAGCTCGGTACCGTTCATGACTTTCTCCAGAATCGCATTAATAGCAATCGCGGCCTTAATGGCATTTTCTTGTCCGATGTTATACTCTTTTTAGCTTTTTGCAAACACGTAGAAAGAGGATAATGTAAAGTTGGTCTCTTGTGAACTCTATGCAAATTTAAATTTAAAGGATGAAGTTTACATAACAGTGTACAACAACATGCACTTGTATATACCTATTACATGTATATATATATATATATATATATATATATATATATATATATATATATATATATATATATATATATATATATATATATAATAATAATAATAATAATAATTATAATATTAGGGACAAAATATTTATTTTCCCTAAAACTATATATATATATATATATATATATATATATATATATATATATATATATATATCCGTCTAACTATCTAGCTGTAATATATACATTCCTCCCCACATATGTTTATGCATGTATGTATGTGTGTATGTATATATATGTAAGTGTGTACATGAGTATATATGATATATATATATATATATTTATATATATATATACACACACACATATATATATAAATATATATATATATAGAGAGAGAGAGAGAGAGACAGAGAGAGAGAGAGAAAGAGAGAGAGAGAAAGAGAGAGAGAGAAAGAGAGAGAGAGGGAGAGACTCACAGAGAGAAAAAGAAGGGGATAGATCGAAAGACAATAGAGAAAGAAGAAGAAGAAGAAGAAGAAGAAGAAGAAGAAGAAGAAGAAGAAGAAGAAGAAGAAGAAGATGAAGAAGAAGAAGAAGAAACTGTAAGTTAATTTTATAGAGTGTACTTATAGAGAGCAATTAGACAAAAAAATGTTAATTATAAGAAAATTAAATATACACACACATGCTTATGTTTATATATATATATATATATGTATATATATATACACATAAGCATGTGGGTGTGTGTGCGAATGCCAGAATAGAGAATGTTAAGCATGAAGTTCGCTTTGCTGTGTTCTTCAAAGTGAGTTAAGTGTAACTCTTGTTACTCTCAAGTACCTTTTTGGCAGACAGGTGCTCTAATAAATTTTGCAAATTCCTCGTTTTAGTCATAGAGAGTTTGAAGTGCTAAGGAGTAATGGTATTAGGGCTTCACGCTGAGATAGGGTTTCCATTTATGTACACAGAATTGGCCCAGAACGGTGGCAGTTTTCATAGGAATCTTGTACAATTTAAAATCCATTATGCTACTAATTAGGTTTGCTTAAAAAATCTTTATATTTATGTGTATATATATATATATATATATATATATATATATATATATATATATATATATATATATATATATATATATATATAAGGTAGTTTCAACCGATAAAGTGCTCCATCCAGTGAGAGATAAATATTATTAAATGTACGTAATATAAAGATACAAGCTACTTATAGTTTCTTGCCTTGGAGACGCGAGTCTAGACAGGTCTTTATAACACTCCTCGTGTCAGCAAGCAGTCTGTGGGCTCTGCAAATTAGGACGCTGGTATAAGGGAGGTCAGGAGAAAAAAACGAGGTAAATATATATATATATATATATATATATATATATATATATATATATATGTACTGAGAGAGAGAGAGAGTTTCTTGCCTTGGAGACACAAATCGGATATAAAATGAAGCATATTGAATAATCACAGATTTTTTTTGATTTTTTATCTTTCACTTGTTTCAGTCATTAGACTGCGGCCATTCTGGGATACCACCTTGAAACATTTTTTCTTTAAAGTCTCCAATAATATGGTAAAATACTATTTATCAAAATTGTTGTTACTATCTCTAGCAGAACCAGGATTCATGTTGAGAAGGAGAACCAAATGGACAGCATTTATATATCAAGTGACCTGCTAGAGACGGCAGCCGAATCCACACAAATACAACACTACCATCTAAGAATAGAGAACATCGGGCAATGCGATCCTGGGAAGAAAACTGAACGGTTTCTGTTGGAACTTCTTTGATAGCAGGTCTTTTTCAAGTAGGTTTGACCCGTGGGCTAAACATCAACCACAGCTTAATAGCCTGGTGTGTGTGAAGGTGAACTCAAGAAGAGAGAGAGAGAGAGAGAGAGAGAGAGAGAGAGAGAGAGAGAGAGAGAGAGAGAGAGAGAGAGAGAGACCGAGGGTGCAGGAATGGATTTGGAATAAATTGTATATGCAGTATAACTGAAAGTTTAAGAATATCGATTTGCAACCAGGTGGTCTCAGGTTCGATCTCACTGCGTAGCATCATGAGTTTTCTAGAGTTTTGGGTCGGCCCATACCTAGCGAAGGAAACTGGGGGATGCAAGCTGAGTGTAAACAAGACGAGTGGTTTGTCCCAGTAATTCAAAAGATATTGCCATCTCTGTCTGTCTGTCTGTCTGTCTGTCTCTCTCTCTCTCTCGCACACACACACGCACACACACACACACACACACACACACACACACACACACTTACACATGTACACACAAATAAACACATACACATAGTCTATCACGCTGAATTTGCCTGAGGTTAACTTTTACAATATACACGACTTAGAAATACTCAGCCAGCTATACGCTAATTCAAAGAGAGATTAATCAGTCGATCGAATAAATGAATCCTCTGTGCTAAACGACGGAGATCCGTTATCACTGCATAATAAAGACAGCATGTTTATTTACCTCAGCAGTCATCATTTCGAATCCGTTGTTTGGTATTTCAAGACTTCCTCCCTACCTTGGTTACCCCATGTTGAGTTTTAATGAGTTCGCTATGCCAACAAGCAAGTAATTATGATTCTAGCTATAAATTATTCTACGCCACTTAACACCCAGCACCATGTAACTACGCAAAATATGAAGAATATGAATGACGGTTAGTGGGGATTATTCACCAGTAAATATCTTGTATAGAACATCTCATTAGTGAGAGCAAAAGAGAAAGACGTAGAAAGAGCGATGAAAGAGGCGAAGAATTTTCTTCGGGAGTGGTTGAATGCGGTTAAGTTTCGCTATTAAAATACGGCTAATATTCTTTTTTTATCTAGATAGAAGGCCCGAAATTTGCGGGGAGGGGGCCAGTCGATTAGATCGGTCTCCAGTACGCAACTGGTACTTAATTTATCTACCTCGAAAGGATGAAAGGCAAAGTCGACCTCGGTGGAATGTTGAACTCAGAATGTAAAGACAGACGAAATACCGCAAAGCATTTCGCCCGGCGTGCGAACGTTTCTGCCAGCCCGCTGCCTTAAAATACGGCTCCTATTGTGAATGATTAAATACCACAAAACTCTACCTGCCTTTCGTAGGTGTCATATACTTAAGGTATCTGTTGACTGTATATAAAACAGTGGCACATTCTGCGTTCACCCCCCCCCACCATAGAAGTGTCATAATCCTGAATGACATCTTTCATTTTTTTATCTTCTACTTGTTTCAACCATTGGGTTGCGGCTTTGCTGGAGCACCGCTTAGAAGAGTTAACTCAAACAAATCGACGTTTTCTTCTCTTTTATTTTATTTTGAACACTGGTGCTTATTCTGTCGATCTCTTTTGCGGAAGCAAACGTATTTTGTTGGACTTACAATTATTAGAGACCCTTATTCGCGTTCCATATCAATCGATGCGTTGCGCACATTATTACAATTGGTTTCGCCATGGCGCCCGAAAGAGGTAGCACTATGATTTATAGACTTACACACACACACACACACACACACACACACACACACACACACACACACATTCACACCCTCACACACATACACACACACACATACACATTCACACCCTCACACACACACACATATATACCCATTCACACGTATGTTTATAAGTGAGTGCATATAAACCAGCGTCTGTCGATCGACAAATTACTACTTTGTATAGAATGTTAAAAAAAAAAGAACCACAATATATTCTGAAGGTGTTGAAGCGCAGTTGACTGAGGTGTTGCTTTCTTTCCTTTCTTGCCTCCTCCCCAGCCTTCCTTCTCTGCGTCACATCATTTGCAGTGAATCACTCTCTATATTCTCTCAACCGTGACATTACCTCTACTATATCGAACATATACTTACATAAGTATATATATGCGCGTATGCATATTGATATACATGCACAAATACATGCACACACACACACACACACACACACACACACACACACACACACACACACTTATGTGTGTTTGAATACATATATGTATATATATATCTGTATATATGCATATATATGTATGTATATATATATATATACATATATATGTATATATATATATATATATATATATATATATATATATATATATATATATATATATATATATATGTATGTATGTATGTATATATATATATATATATAGATTATACACATACACACATATATATAGGTTAGTGTTTATGTGTGTGTATAGAGAGAGAGAGAGAGAGAGAGAGAAAGAGAGAAAAAGAAAGAAAGAAAGAAAGAAAGAAAGAAAGAAAGAAATCCCTTGTCTTGTTTGATTGGTCCACCTTACAAGCTTTCTGTCATATGCCTGTGCTATTTCGTAACCAGTGAAGCGTGACGCTATAACGCTGTACCGCTCTGCACTGGCTATGTCACGTGGTTGTTAACTCTTACTAATCACAACTTAGACAAGATTATTATCTTTGATCAATATCCGTTTCATTCTTGCCGCTGCCTCTAATTACACACGCAGTAGCAGCAGCAGCAGCAGTAGTAGTAGTAGTAGTAGTAGTAGTGGTGGTGGTGGTGGTGGTTGTGGTTTTGTTATATATTTTTGTTGTTTTGTGTTGGTTACTTTATCGTTAGTTTGTTGCTTTCAAACTGCCCCGTAACTACTACTACTACTACTACTTCTACAACTACTACTTCTACTACTACTGCTGCTGCTGCTGCTGTTGCTCTCGCCACGTCCCCGTTTTCATCAGCAATTATTTCTCTCATATTCTAAAAATATTATATAATAAATAAATAAATGAATGAATAACATTAGAATAACAACGATATTGATAATACTTTGTACAGAAGGCATAAAGCCTGAAACGTTGGGGGAAGGGGACTAGTCGATTACATCGGCCCAGTGCGTAACTGGTACTTATTTCATCGAACCAAAAGGTTGAAAGGCAATGTCGACTTCGGCGGAATTTGAACTCAGAGATGAACGAAATGCCGTTAAGCATTTTTCCCGACGTGCTAACAATTCTGCCAGCTCACCGCCTTACACAACTTTATTAATATTAATAATATTCATTCTACTAAAAGCACAATGCCTGGCATTTTTAATGGTTTCCAAACGTAGCAATTTTCAGGAAACGGGCTTAATCGATTACATCAAGACAATATTTGACTAATATTTCATATTTTCGACCCGCGGGTTGACCACATCAGGATTTGAACCATCAATACAAAGAGCCGAAGAAATACCAGAATGTATATTTTCCGATCATTTAAAGCTATTGCTTCTTCACTGCCTTCACCTCTGAGGAGGTGCTGAAAAATTCCTTGGTTTTGAGTAAAAGAGAATACAAGAAGATGAGTTAATTATGATTTTATCCAATGTATTCCCCTCTCAGATTCGCACACTCATTGCAACGGTACTTCAGTTTTTCTAAGCCCTTTAAAAGAACGCGGAAGTTTTTGAAGCCAGCCAGGCCTTTACGATAACATTTCAGCACCCCTCGTGTATATATATATATATATATATATATATGATATATACCATTCTCACATACACATATAAACTTGCGCACTTTAGTTCGTCGCTTTCATTATCATTATTATATCTTTTTTATTCAGCCTCTTCTTTCGGCCATATCATCATGTTGAACAGTTAATCTCTACACTTTTATTTCTTCTCTCCATTCTTTTTTTCCTTCTTTCTCCGTTTTTCTACTTTTAATCCTTTCTGTCGAAGATTTTCTTATCCTTCTAGAACGTTAAATTAATACAACTGCACCTGTCCCCGTGTTTTGTTTTCTGTAAATTTGAACTACATACACACACACACACACACACACACACACACACATGAGGGGTGCTGAAACGTTTTTGGCTTTGGGTGAAACATAATACAGGAGGAGCAGTTAATTTTGATTTTATTCACTATATTCCCCTCCCAGATTCACACACTCATCGGAGCGGTCCTTCAGCTTTTCTAAGTCCCGTAAAAGAACTCGAAATGTTGGATGTCCAGCCAGGCCTTTCCTGATACCCTTAAAGCCAGGAACTTTTCAGCACCTTTGCGTATGATAGACTTAGGTTCACACAATCCACTATTATTTTCGTCATTATATATATATTGAGGTTTTATACACTCTACTATATATGCCGAATGTATAAATCCTATGTTTCCATGGATTTAAAGACGCTGTGCTAAACGGAAATAACAGATGAAGGCGAGGACTTAAAATCAAAATCTAATCGGAAACAGACCTAACATCAATCCTATTACTGTTCTTTACCAACACAATAACCGATTCATATTTTAATCCCTCAAAACATTCTTTTTAAAAATATTTTGATATTCAAGAGTAGCGCACCTGGTTCCGTCTAAGCCTGGGGCACACAGGGACTGGGACACACTGGGTCTGGGGCACACTCAATCTGGGAGCCTCAAGATTCTAGTGTCCCTATCATGAACTATATATGTTGTGGCGTGTTATCAATAAATAGTTCCTGTAGGGTCACTTCCGCTGTTTACAGCAGTGCTTGGAAGGAAGGTGTGTAGCGTATGATAATCGTATTCACCATGACAGAAAAAGTTGAGCAGAGAATCTGCATCAGAGTTTGCCAAAAGCTTGGCGATACATGCTCAGACGCCTACGCAAAATTTTCAAAAAGTGTTCATCGTTCTTCAGACAATCAAGGAGATTTTGTGCAATTGAAACCCGAGTGTCGTTTTGGTCAGCTGAAAGCAGTTTTGGCACAAACTTGGCAGACATGCATCTTATACCTAAATCTTCAGTGATAATGGACCGAACTGAGCCGTAACTAATCTGCACATTCTCTGATAACTCACAAATGGTGATTCGACAATTTACTCTAGCAGCTGCACGCACATCTGCGATGTTTTTCCCAATTCTGCTGGTTGCGGGTCTCTCAGAACGTTTGTCAATATCGACATTTTATCGACCATTTTCGAAACGTCTGAACCACTCGTACACTTGTATGCGGCTCCTACACTCTTCTCCGTACATTTTCTGAAACTTTGCGCAGGCTTCTGAGCAGGTGTCGCCATGAGAACTTTCTTTGTCATGATCAATGCGGCGATCACAGGCTACACACCTTTCTTCCTAGCATTGCTGTAAACAGCGGAAGTGAGCTAAAACTTTAAAACTTAGTGCTCATGCACTGCAGAGTTCAAGGTCAATCGTTATGAAGCAGCTTTACTCTGGATGCTTTAGCTTCATTACTATGGTAACAGTATACTTATTGATCAGACCTCATATATATATATATATATATATATATATATATATATATGTGTGTGTGTGTTTGTGTGTGCGCGCGCGCGTATATATATATATATATATATATATATATATATATACGCCCATAACATAAATATACATACGTACATACATAAGCACACATATATGCAAGCATATATAGAAACATGCATGCATATGAACATGGATGCATACATACATACGTACGTACGTACGTACGTACATGCATGCATATATACATATATATACACACACGTATAAACAAACACACATGCATAAGTATACAGTCAGCAAAGGATATTTCCAGCATTTGCAAACTACGAATAGGAGTCTCTGGTTCGGTTTATTTTCAGTTCACGGTTGAATTACTTTCTGAATTTGCGACATGGAAACCATGACAGATTCCAATAAGACAGAAATTCTTCGTTTGAATTAGATTGAAGTCCAAGCCTATGATTGCTTGCTGTTATTGAAGAATGGGACAATGGAGAGAGAGGGGATGTGGGGAAAAACTGAGAGAGAGAGAGAGAGAGAGGCAGACAGACGAAAAGAGAGAAAAGTGAGAGAGAATGAAAGTGAAAGAGAGAAAGAGGCTGAAAGATTGATACAAGGACGTTGGACGGATAAACAGTTAGGGTAAACGAATAGATAGATAGATAGATAGATAGATAGATAGATAGATAGATAGATAGATAGTTTGACAGATACATACATACATACATATATATATATATATATATATATATATATATATATATATATATATATATATATATATATATATATATATATATATATATATATATACATACATACATAAAGAGAGACAGACAGATTGACAGAGACAAAGACAAAAAGAGAAAGAGATAGATAGATAGATAGATAGATAGATAGATAGACGGAAACACAGATACACAAAGAGAGGGAGTGAGAGATGAGGCGTTGTGGGAATGTAAGAAAGGAAGGGTCGTTGAAAATGAAAGAAAAAGAAAAAGGGGGATAGAAGCTAACTTCCCAACCACATGGTTTGAGGTTCAGAACCTCTACGTGAATCCTTGGGCAACTATCGCCACCTAATCCTCGGGCCAGTCAAAAAAAGCGAATGAGGACTTTTTTTTTTTTTGCCGCCCTCCGGGACGCTTCAGTGATTTCACGCGATCACGCCATCCATGACAGTCCACCATGCACGTTCTTAAGTCGTCAACATTTGCCATTCCACCGTACCTGAAGCAAATAGTCTATATGAGTTAGATGTTTTCTTTCCCTGTTCATTCTTCTTTCAACTGACAGCCATAAAATCAGTTGATGCACAAGTTTTTCTGGGAGCCTGACGCAATGACCAGGAATTCTCATTCTTCTCTGCTGAGCCTTCTCGTTCACTTTGGGTAGATCTTAATAAAGGAAGAAAATGGAAGAAACCAAGAAAGCATTTAAGAAAGAGATTTGAAAGAGCGGCAGGAGAACTATGTAAATTCAGAATTAAATAGAAAGAATGGAGAAACAGAAGGAATAAATAAGGATAGAAAATGAAGGAAAGAAAGATGAAAGAATGAGTGAAAGACAGATATAAAGAAATTTTAAATAGAGAAGGAAAGCAACAAAAAGCATGGAGAAAAGGAATAAGATGAGGGGAATGAGAGTGAA
>NC_142939.1:63690886-63693386 GCF_046866305.1 Octopus bimaculoides
TGGCCCTTTTTAGGTATTATGGTTTCGTTTTTACTTTTTTCCTTCTCTTATATTCGTAGTTTACCACATTCGTAGTTTACCGTGTGGTAAATCTTAAAAGCACTTACTCTTAGAGTTTATAGATATTTGTGCGTACCTGTATATGTGTGTGTGTGAGTGAGACTGTCTGTGTATCCATATTATGTGAGCATGTACATGCATATATACATACTTTGTGTGTGTGCATCATATATGTATTTATGCATATATATATATATATATATATATATATATATATATATATATATATATATATATGTCCCTAAAAACGCAAACACATACGAATACATCGAAATACAGACGAGCACAGACACACCAAGTAAATGAAAATATAATAAAGGTCCTTCCGGAGTCATAGAGACTCACAGGACCGGTTTCCCGTTTTCCATGGCGAATATATTTTCTCCCTAGATGGGACGTTAATCCGTCACAGGATTACTCATTTGTACCAGCCGAGCGGAGTGGAGCGACATGAAATGAAGTGTTTTGCTCAAGAACACAACAGATTGCCCGGTTCAGGAATTGAAGCCACAATCTTACTATCATGAATCCAACAACCTTTACCACTGTGCCACAATGAAGGAAGACACAACGAGTACTTGGAACGTTACACTATTACAGCAAATCGGATAATGGGATATTCCAAACTCGCAGCTTTCTCAGAGTTTTTCTCGTGATATGGCTATCGGGAATTTGATCTCTGAGATTACAAATGGTCACCAACACTTCACAACCTTCATATTTCTGAATATAATCCTAACCAGCGCTTGTTTGGAATGTTATAGTTTATTGAATTTTTTATTGATTAAATTTTAATAAAGTTCTGATTCTAAGTTATTGCTTTTCTCATCAATTTTATTTTTGCTAAATCTTAACAGCGAAATTAAATTTCATAGTTATTCCAGTAATGATGTTAAATATCTACCAAAAATAGAATTGGTATTTTTGCAAGTCACGTTGCCTCACTCGTCTTGACATATTGTAACAGAAAATCATTTCAAACATGATATTTTTCAACAACAAAAAAATATTGGCTTGGCAACTAAGTTCCCGTTTTTTATTTTTTTAAATTTTGGAATCTATTTTATTCGAGAATTCTATTTTTGAATCATTTTGGAATTTTTTTTTCTAGTTAATTTTAGTTAATCTTTGTTTATTTTCAGATCATTAAAGTGGAATGTCAAGTTAAGAAAAATTAAATTTAAAGAAACGGCGGGAACTTAGTTGCCAACCTAATAGATTGTAATAGATTGCTATAGAAAACTGCTTGATACAATTAAAGGCATTGAAATTTGGGGCACATACATCCGATTTCTGCGGTAAAAACTATCACTATAAACTTGCATTAGATATTGTTGACTGGTCATGGAAGACTTAAGGAGAATATAATGATACGAAATTTTGCATAGTTTGGTTGCCAACTTTTAAACCGGCTAGCTTAGTAATGAGAGATTTTAAAAACCCATCCAATATGGCCAACTGAACGAGAAAAACTTCTAGGATCCCAGCCAGACATAATCAGACGGTTATACAATCAGTTAGATCCAGCTTTTGACAGAACAACGATAATCATCCCAGTGGCAAGATTTAACTAGATTTTTATCGTTTTCCACAGAGAATATATTAATACATAAATGTAAGTAGCTAACGTGTGAAGTGTAATGTACGAGACATTCTGTTATTGAAATTGGCGATGAAGTGTTCGACTGAATGGTTTCAGTACTTTTCGGTGGGCTTGTTGCTTTTCCATCTCTCAAGTTGGCGTTTAGAAGGTTTCATATCGCTGCAAAATAAAGGCGGGTATGTATGATGTTTTTGTTTGTTGATGGTTGGTTGGTTGATTTCTCTGGTCACGCTTTATATAATATAGAAAGAGGGGTGATAGATAGAAGAAAGATAAGAGGTTGGTTCAGAAGGAATGAACATACTAAGTTTAGCAGAATGCAATGAATAAAAGAACGTTACACACACGCCACACACACAAAGAGAGAGAGAGAGAGAGAGAGAGAGAGAGAATCGTAAAGACAGAGATGGTGGAGGAGAGGCAGTAAATGGCAGAGTATTTATGGAAAGAATTACACAAATGAAAAGTAAGAAGTTGTTGTTCGTTGATGAACTACACCAGCGATTGGCATATTCAGGTTCGAATCAGCTGGAATATATTAAATATGAATATGTACATTATAGTTTTGTTTTAGTTTATTTAATTCAAGTTAATAAATATTTTTGTTTTAAACATTAGTATTCCTTTCATTATTTTATTTAAGCATCAACAAATTTGTTTAAAGCTAAATTATAAGAATTGCATTTTTGCCATATTTTCTAATAATACCGGACCCGGTAAAAGCGCACTTCCAGAGGTGTATAATATATGGAAGGTAAAACAAGAGTCATTTTATGTTGCAAAACTAAGTTTCTGGCTGTTACTTCTATTCATATAAGTATAAATTATTATCACCAA
>NC_142939.1:63698386-63700886 GCF_046866305.1 Octopus bimaculoides
ATATATATATATATATATATATATATATCTATATATATATATATATATACATATATATATATATATACATACATATATATATATATACATATACACATACGTTATTAAACGCAGCAGAAATATCACAAAACTTTTACTCAGTTTCACATTCCCGTTTGTCGGACAGTTTCGTTAGAATCTGTCCGACGAACGGGAATGTGAAACACTATGTAACAGTTTTTGTGATGTTTCTGCTGCTTTTAATAAAGCTTATTACTCTACCTTTGAAATTTGAGTTCTCTTTTTTTTCCCATATATATGGGCGCAGGCGTGGCTGTGTGTTCAGAAGTTTGTTTCCCAACCACATAATGCCGAGTTCAGGCCTACTTTATGGCACCATGAACAAATGTCCGCTACTATAGGCTTATCCGAATAAGTCTTGGAAATGTATTTAGTAGACAGAAACTTAAGGTAGTCCGACGATATATGTGCGTATATATATATATATATATATATATATATATATATATATATATATATATATATATATATATATATATATATATATATATATATATATATATATATATATATATATATATATGTATATATATATATATATATATATATATATATATATATACATACATATATATATATATACATATACACATACGTTATTAAACGCAGCAGAAATATCACAAAACTTTTACTCAGTTTCACATTCCCGTTTGTCGGACAGTTTCGTTAGAATCTGTCCGACGAACGGGAATGTGAAACACTATGTAACAGTTTTTGTGATGTTTCTGCTGCTTTTAATAAAGCTTATTACTCTACCTTTGAAATTTGAGTTCTCTTTTTTTCCCATATATATGGGCGCAGGCGTGGCTGTGTGTTCAGAAGTTTGTTTCCCAACCACATAATGCCGAGTCCAGGCCTACTTTATGGCACCATGAACAAATGTCCGCTACTATAGGCTTATCCGAATAAGTCTTGGAAATGTATTTAGTAGACAGAAACTTAAGGTAGTCCGACGATATATGTGCGTATATATATAGATATATATATATATATATATATATATATATATATATATATATATATATATATATATTCTATTATTTTATCATTTTACTGGTTTCAGATATTTGACTGCGGCCATGCTGGAGCACTGTCTTTAGTCGAACAACTCGAGCCCGGGACTTATTCTTTGTAAACCTACTACTAATTCTATCCGTCTCTATTGCCGAACTGCTAAGTAGCGAGGACGTAAACACACGAACATCGGTTGTCAAGCGATGATGGAGGGACAAACACAAACACACAAATACATACATACACACACACATACATACATACATACATACATATACACACACACACAGACACACACATATATATATACATGCATATATATATATATATATATATATATATATATATATATATATATATATATATATATATATATATATATACATATATATATATATATATTATACATGTATATGCATCTATATATACATATATATATATATATATATATATATATATATATATATATATATATATATGCATGCATATATTGAGAACAAACTTTCCCACGAACAGAAGCGTGAAAATCTGAGTAGTACTTTTTTGCGATGTTTCAGTAGCTTTAATAATAAAGTATATATGTATGTATGTATATATGTATATATGTATGTATGTATGTATGTATGTATGTATGTATGTATGTATGTATGTATGTATGTATGTGTGTATATAGTTTGTAGTGCGCGGTGGTATCAAAAGCTTACTGGATTAGTAATGTGTAATAAAAAGTAACTTATTCACCTAAGTTTTAACATTATCTCCTTCGAAATAATCACCTTGTGCAGCAATATGCTGCTCGTAGCGTTCCTGCCACACTTCTGGAATCCAGCATGCGTTCCGTAAGCGAGTGGAAGACCCACTGAGATTCGCTTTGGATCATGACAACTGTGTTGAAACGGCAGCCTCTGAGTTGCATTTTCATCTTGAGGAAGACATGAAAGTCCACGGATGCTAAATCTCGCGAATCGGGTGGGTGCAGAAGCGATACCGTGTTGTCTTTGGTGAGAAGCTCACTTGTGAGGAGAGCTCGATGACCGGGTGCATTGTCGTCGTGAAGAAACCAATTCCTCACGCTCCACAGATCCGGTTGTCGCAGTAGATTGACGGTCTGGCCGTCTGGAAGACGAGATCTCGATACACAATATTACATTCCGGGAGTGACGCACGTGACAGGTCTTCCAGATCGCTTAACGTCTTCCGGGAACGTTCTTCTACATTTGAAGCGCCCGTGCTACTCGAAACATTGTGTACGACCTATTGCCGCGTCACCATAATCTCGACGAAGCATGCTCAATGTCTTTGTAGCAGACTTCCTATGTCTAACGCTAAATTTTACGTTAGTTCTTTGTTCTATCGATGATAAAATCGCTGACTACAGCATACACGTGATCACAAAGACACAAATTTCACAACTTGCAAAGTAAAG
>NC_142939.1:63705886-63708386 GCF_046866305.1 Octopus bimaculoides
CGTATTTTCTAGCATACAAGACGGAATTTTGAGGCCAAAATTTACAATCCCCAAGAAAGTTAGGTCGACTTTTACACCGAGACGAATTCGAAGGACTGAAAGTTTCATGGAAAAAAGAGTAGGATTTGGAAAGATAGTGACGATTTTATTAATGTTTACACTTCAATTCTATACTTGAGACCACGTCGACTTGTTTGCCGGAAAAGTACGCTATATATTGAACATGAATTTATCTGTGAATTTCGTTTCAGCCGATTCATCCCTTCGCTTGAAACTCTGTTTCCATATTGTCGCTCAGACATTTACTAACGTATCCAAGTGTAACAATGATCATTTGATAAAAATAAACATTATAATCCGGGTAGAGGAGTTGTGTTTCGAAGGGGTTAACCATATAGGTATGAATACGCGTATGTATCTATGCATGTGTATGTGTATCTATCTATATATATATATGACAGCGGGTATTCGTTTTGTTGCACGTTTCTTAACAGTTTCCAGGAGGTTTATATGCTGAGCAAGATAGGGGTTGCAGATTGGTGATGCAAATTCCAAGTGTAGACATACGATTGTCGTATACAATTTTAAATAGATAGCTGAAGAACGGTTGACAAATGTCTTATTGAGTGATGATAGCACCCCATCAGCCTTCTTGAGATTGATGTTGCTAAGGAAGTATGTAAAGGCAGGATTTTTCCTCCCAAAATCCCAAAATGCATGGTGACGCACTTGTCCACAGCTAGCTTCAGTTGCCAGTCAGAAATTCATTGCTGTATTGTATCCAGGTCTGATTGCAGGGAAGATCTATAGCGCATAGCTTATGTTCTTTTTATTTCGAGGTACAGCTTGATATCATCTACATATTTCAGCACTGTAACATTCCTCAAGTTGGCATCTATATCCTTAATATGTGCATCAAACAGTAGGGGTCCTAGAACGGATCCCTATGATACACCAGAAGTCATCTCGTAAGGTGCAGAATGATGTCCTAAAACTGTAAGTACCTCTTTCCGACCTAGAATGACGGACATCAACCAGTAATATAGATCATCTTCCACACCCACTGCAGAGAGTTTTACCAGGAGTCATTTGTGTGGCACAGAGTTGAAGGCTTTGACAAAATCAAGGTAGACAACATCCACCCGTGAGCCACCATCAGTAACTCGGGTGATGTTTTCAAGAAACTCGATGAATTGACTACAGCAGCTGGAGTTAGGGATAGCACCAAATTGTGAGGGTCGAATAAGCCTGTGAGAGCTCCAAAAGTTCCAAAGTGTTTCTCTGACACAAAATTCCACCAGTTTCGTGATGCAGCTAGCAAGGCTGTCTGGACGGTAGTTGACAAGTGATGTGCGGTCACCATTTTTGAACTGGGGAACGTCACTAGCAAATTTCAAGTGCTCTTGAGTGACACAGTTGTTAAGGCAGGATTGAAAAATGGAAAACAGCTGATGCAATAGAAAGAACCCACCACCTTTGAGAAGGAAATAAGTAACACCATCAAGACCAGGAGAGGCATAGTTGAACTTATTTTTGATTAGTAACATTACGAAACCGGTATGCTTTTGAATCTCTTTTACAGTTATATATATATACCACACAGCCACTCCTGTGCCTGTGGATTTTGACGTAATATATTACCTGGTTCTTAGGTACGACGGTTACTCTTGTAACTGTCAGGGAGTTTAGCATATCGAGTTCAGCGTCCATTGTTCAAGAGAATATTTTGACGAATGCTTCTCAGTAGAACCAAGTGAACATCATATTATAAACAACAGGCTATCAGATCTCTCAAAAGCGATAGTCAATTCGTTTGATTTGTAACAACCGCTAAGAGATTTACAACACTCATAACGTTCTGTTGTGTGAAAGACGTTTGTATATGGATCACTCTGTAGGTCTTTTAACAGTAAGGCTTCAATGGGAAACCACTTATTTATATTCCGAACTCCTTCCCACTGATGTCTTTAAATCATCTTAAGACGAATCCTTATCTAGCTTTGAAGGTATGATGTTCTATTCCCCAATTTACCGTTTGCAAGTTTACTGCAAACTCATGATTCATATCCTACGCTTTAGTGATTTCTTACGATTCCAATTTCATTTACGTAGATCGAGTTTAAGAACAATTGGCTTATCAGTGTCCGTTTATTGGCAGTTCCCCTAGATATTAGACGACCTACTATAAAATTTTTTTGATTGTCCATGAATGCACTATTCAATTTGCGTCTGAAGATAAAAGTCAATTCTCTACAACATTTAACTGAAAGCTACATTCGTGACTAAAATACGTATCGTTTCTTTTCTTTTTCTTTTATCTTGCTTTTTAATCTATTTTGATAAACGGTTCACTCGAAACGTCTGTCCTTTACCCCTGCCTTTTTACAGCCTACAATTCACTGTGCCCAAAAATTTGATAATTTTCTTTATATTTTGTCCATCATATTTCGAATTTTTGTCGACCTTTTGTAATTTCTGTTGTCCAGCTGAGAGTCTCTTA
>NC_142939.1:63713386-63715886 GCF_046866305.1 Octopus bimaculoides
TATATATATATATATATATATATATATATATATATATATACACATATATATGTATATCTATATATATGTATGTATATTAATATCTATATCTGTATGTGTGCATGTATATAATAATACCCACAATTGCATAAATTTTCCGTTATAGGGGAGACCATGCAGTTTACTTGATACGATAAGAAGTTTTTCACAAATGCAGCGGAGGAGAGAATATTATGAATATTGTAGATGGAAGCAGGCAACAACTTCAGCCATGAGACATGCTTGGGCGAGAGATTATATCATGCTTGCTCTATGAAGCTCAACTTATAATTCTTGTAAGTCACTGTACGGAAAAAATCTATCAATCTACCTATCGGCCGTATTAATTGATGGCATTCGCTGGCTTTCTAGTTGATTTGACTGCAAGCACTAGCGGAAGGAAAAGGTTACAACACATCACTTTGTCCATTTGCTGCTCAGCTGTGAGACGGACTGTGTGTGTGTGTGTGTGTCTATGTGTATGTGTATGTGTGAATGTGCCTATGTGTGTGTCAGGATGTCTCCTCGTGTATGTATGTATGTATGTGTATATATATATATATATATATATATATATATATATATATATATATATATATATAATGTATGTATATGTATACACACAGATAGACAGACAGACAGACAGACAGACAGACAGACAGACAGACAGGCAGACAGGCAGACAGACACACAGACACACAGGCAGACAGTCAGACAGGTAGATAGATAGATAGATAGATAGATAGATAGATAGATAGATAGATAGATAGATAGATAGATAGATAGATAGATAGACAGATAGATAGATAGATAGATAGATAGATAGATAGACACTGGATGTTAATTCTATTTGAATTTATTGGTATCTGATAGGCATAGTTAAGAAAGTTAACTTACAACAGAGTGCTTTCTAGGTATCTGCCTGGATTTATTGGTCCCTTTTCCTCTTTTGTTAAATATACGTGTGTGTGTGTGCGTGTGTGTGTGTGTGTGTGTGTGTGCGTGTGTGTGTGTGTGTGTGTGTGTGTAAATATATATATATATATGTGTGTAACTAACAGTACATACACACACTCATACACACACATATGCATATACATAAACATAAATAGATAGATAGAAAGTTATGTAGCTTTATATGTATGTGAGTATATATATATATATATATATATATATATATATATATATATATATATATATATACGTGTAGAGGAAGAGGGTGAGTGAGAGAGAAAAGAGCGTGAGGGGAGAGATGGTGGGGAGTGTGCGAGGAGAGGGAGAGAGATGTGATGGAAAGACGAGAAGGCGGTGGAATGCGGGGGGGGGGAGAAAGGAGAGGGAGTATTACGAAGTGAAGCCTCCGATGAAAAGGTACAAATACAATGAAACATGTGAGGAGTTTTCTCCCATACAATTTTTTAATACTCTCTTATATTGTTTGTATATATATATATATATATATATATATATATATATATACATATATATATCTATCTCTCTCTCTCTCTCTCTCTCTCTCTATATATATATATATATATATATATATATATATATATGTATATATATATATATATATATATATATGTATGTATATATATATATGTATATATATATATATATATATATATATATATATATATATGCATGTATACATGTATATATATATATATACATGTGTATATATATACATGTATATATATATACATGTATATATATATACATATATATATGTATATATATATATGTGTGTGTGTGTGTGTGTGTGTATACATATGTGTTTATATATATAGTAGTGTTTGTTGCCACTTTTACATCGCTGTTCCTCGCAGTATAATTTTACTACATTTTAACCCCAGGAGAACATCTTTTCCAGCTAATTAACGGTGCGAAACCTGGATCTGTTACAGTGCGAGTAAGGGAGCGAACCACTCCCCGTGTCCAGTGTTGCAAGATCAGCAGACCAGCTGGTTTCTGTGTGCCTAGCCCTCCTCGGAAACGTACCACTTTACTTGCTATTTGACTTTGGTGTTATCTTCTTCGATGTACGCCTGATGGAAACAAGGAGTGGAGAGAAGGCGAGATAAAAAGAGACTGAAAGAACAAAGAGGACGTGCATACGTGTTAGTGTGTGTGTTGGAGGTAGCACCGATTTTATACAGGTGTCAGAGCAATCTACTCCAGCAGGCTTTTCACCTGTCATCTCATCTCTCATCTCTCACTCTCTGTGTCTCAATATTCTTCTTTCTCTAACCATTTGGACATGTGTGTGTGTGTGCGTGCGTATACATGCATATATGCATATATTTACATACTTACACACATACACATATATACATATGCATGCATGTTTCTCCATGTCATTATGTAAAACGATTTTCGATTCTCTCAGAATATTCCTATCTTTGACTGCTTTATTCACAAAAGTACTTCTAACAAATGCACAAGTGTTTATATATTTATATATTAATTAGCCGTCAGTGTG
>NC_142939.1:63720886-63725886 GCF_046866305.1 Octopus bimaculoides
GACTACGCGCGTTTCCTGCCCGCATTATAGCAGGTAAAATTGTACTGATTTTATCTGCTATAATGCGGCACTATGGGTCTATATGACACGAGAAGGACCTTTATACTTATCCTCGCTTGGGGATCGAACGCTGAAGCTAGTGCGTTACACTGCCAGCACCTACGATTCTTACATCCAATTCATTTTCCGGCCATCCACCATTCGTGAACATGACTTCCAGACTCTTAAACTTCTTGACTTTCTTTGGTGATGTTCCACTAACAAGCAAAGCACACTGGGAAGCCTTTCTCGGAAGAATTAATGGCTCATTCTCGCGGCATTCATTCTCATCCCTGCTTTGCAACTCTCGGCCCACCAACTGGCATCGTCTCCTGCAACCACAAGCGGCTGAAATGGTGATCTCCCGAACGATCTCTGAAGTAACGTTACACGATAAGGTACGTAGCTCAAAAATCAGGAAGTCTCTCTCTAAGTCAAGCCACAACTTCTCTGCATTGAAAGCTCACAGCTTTGGTACTACAGACATGTGTTTAGAATATCGCCAGTAAGAATTGTAAGACAGGTTCTGACTTCGGAGTAGACCAAGATAATATCCGTAGTCTCATTTGATCATGCTTGGGAATTCAGCCAGAAAGGCCAATAGCAGTTAATTCTGATAACACCCTACAGAGGAGATACAAGGAATTCAGCCAGAAGAGCTATTGAATGTTGCTTCTAATAGTACCCTATAGAAGAGATGGATGAGGACTCTACCTACAAAACTCACAAGGGAATAATGGGCAGAAATGGAAAGATATATGTATGGATGGATGGATGGATGGATGGATGGACATTATAGTATTATTTCTTGTATTTATGTATGCTTAGAACAAACACTTTTAGAAACAGAAAATAAAACAATGAAAAGAGAAGAAATAACGAGAACCTAGATAACATAAAGGTCACTGAATGTGGAGTTTATATAGATAGATAGATAACTATATATAGACGTGAGTAGAGTAGTATAGCTTGCATAAAGTATGAGCTGATGTAAATATTTTGTTTTTCAAAGTTAAAGCAACGCAAGTTTTAAGAAATAATACAGATCGATGGTTTCTACATTTATCTCGTATTTCAATAGATTGGAGTTCTTCAGAAAACCTTCGAACACATTTTCTTGTGAGCTGCTTTCTTTCTTTCGCAACGAGTCAATAATTCAGCACAGAACGACATATCTCTCAAGATTTCCTGCAGAAGGGCTTCTAACCCCCAAATAGTGAAATACAAGGTAAATGCTCATATCATCGATTTCTATTGTTTCCTATAACTTGTATTTTTTTGGCTTAAAGAATTAAACAAGGTGTGTAAGTATATATTTCTCATATATTTCTATGTTTATAATTATGTTTACATGTGTATATGTGATTGTTTATTTTCATATATGTATATGTTTTTGGAGAAGTGTGTTTGCGTTAGTTTACATTGATACATGTCTTTTATTTTTTTTTTTTCAATAATTCCTTTTCAGAAACCGTGAGGAACTAAAATTTTGCACTTCTACGCTTGATTCGCACTCTTGTAACACCATAACAACATAGACATGCGCATGCATACGCATCCATGCACTCATATATATGTGTATTCATATATGCATACACGTGTTTATCTACCTATCTATCTATCTATCTATCTATCTATCTATCTATCTATCTATCTATCTATCTATCTATCTATCCATATACATACGCACACACATATATATATATACATATATAGAGATATATAGATAAATACATACATACATACATACATACATACGTACGTACATACATACATACATACATACGTACGTACATACATACATACATACATACATACACTGATATTTATATCTCACTGGATGGAGTACATTTTTGAGATTAATAATAACGTAATAGTACACCTTATATGTGTATGTGTGTGCGTTTGTATGCGTGTATGTTTGCATGTGTGTGTATGCCTGCATGTGCGTGTGCGGGCAGTGTTTGTAGTATGTACCATGTAACTGTTTAATGGCATACTGATACCATGAAGCGCTGCATTTAAAATAGACAACGTACAACACAAGACGGCTTGTTATTTGCGTAGTTGTGTGAAAAACCTCATAGTATTAGTGAAAAGCGAAATAGTTTCATAATCAAATATAATGACTCGAAATTTACGAGTATTTTATAGGGAAATATAATAACCTGGAAGCTAAATATGCGAATTTATAATATACTGAAACCAGTTCCGCTCTTAATTCATATTATTACGATTCGTTAATATAAAAATTACTGTTCCTTGAAGGCAGTTTTAGCATTTCAATGGCGGATGTTTGTCCGTTTATACAATTGGTTTCCGCCATCTTAAATCACTTCTCAGAAACAAAATTTTCAAACATTGTTTCCTTGTCAATGAAAGTCCTTAATGGCGACAAACCGTTTGGACCTTAGGGTACTGCGAATAGAGAAACGGCGACACGGAGGTAAAAGAATAGGAGATGAGACCTTGTACGGAAGCAGAGTGTCAGAATTATGTTAGCATGACAAGTGGAAAGAAACACAATATATCCTTTCTTCTTCTTCTTCTTCTTCTTCTTCTTCTTCTTCTTCTTCTTCTTCTTCCACTCCTCCTCCTCCTCCTCCTCCTCCTTCTCCTACCCCCTTTCTCTCTGTATTTCTTCTTTCTTTTTCCCACTCTTACGAATGCATCTCTTTCCTTTTCCACTTTAACTATTTTAGGAATTTTACTTCAAGATGACTGCATAATAATTGACGATATTATTTCATTATACCAACTTCTAAACCTATCGATCTATGCCTACCTTCCCCTCAATCTATCTCACACCTTTGATATATACATACATACATACATACATACATATACATGTGTGCGTCTTGTGTGTGTATACACACAGATACACACAAATGCACATACACACACACATATATATATATATGTATATATATATATATGTATACATATACCAATTTGGTGTGCAGAGAAGTGATGCCACTTTAAAAGAAATAAAGCATATAACGAAAGATTCCATATGTTTTGATAAAGTCTTATTAAAATACACCTTTTATTACCAATCCAGTTTATGATCTATTTACCTGCTAAATGTATATTTTCTCAAAAATCTATATACAATTAGGGTACAATGCGTTCCTTACACTTTTGATAGAGAGTTCGTTACGGTATGTCATATATAAGAAAAAAAGTTAGCACGAATTATATATGCAAAGGAATACAGAAACTTTATTCAATATGCATTCAATACTTCTTTTTCATAAGGATAATGTATATGAGTTACCGTATAACATACGTATAACATACATATATCAAACCGTATAACATACGTAGCTATTTTGATTTGTTAAAATATATATATTTGTAATACACTAATATATATTCTCATATATGTATTTGCCATTTGAAAGCTTGCAAATGTACATTGTACATTACGTCATACAAAAGTGATGCAAATTTTGATTTTCCTTCAATGTGTCTTAATCGTGAGCGCAAAATTATATACACGTCGTAGGTTTTAATATGTATATATATATATATATATATATATATATATATATATATATATATATATCTTTTATCTTTTTCTTGTTTCAGTCATTAGAAAGCATCTATGCTGGGACACCTCCTTGAAGTATTATAGTCGAACGTATTGAACCGAGTACTTAGAATTTTTAAGCCAAGTGGTTTCTCAATCGGTTGATTTTTGCGAACCGCTAGATTAAGGTGACATAAGAACAAACACACAAACACTTACACACTCACACATACCTTTCACTCTCTGCATACATATAGATAGATAGATAGATAGATAGATAGATAGATAGATAGATAGATAGATAGATAGATAAACAGACAGACAGATATACATATACATATATATATATATATATATATATATATATATATATATATATATATATATGCATGTATGTATTTATGTATGATTGTATGTATGTGTGTATATATGTAAGAATGTGTATATATCAGGAGTCACATGTTACCTATTATTGACGGGCTGAATGCCTCATTCACAACTATTTTTTGCAATGATGCTGACCAACGCAGCTTTCTTTTCTCCTGTGGGAGACTAACTGCGGCCCCAGCATTGAAACCCTACGCCTCCACCATATCATTTTAGTCCATATAAGGAAGCCTGATATAATTAGATAACGAAACCACGGCAAACTCCCCTCTCACCCCAACAGACAAAAAAGGCGGAAAAACACCGTCTGTATTTAGCCCTTCATTCTTATAGCTCGTGCAATACCTCTGGATTGATATTTTCTTTATTGGCACCGAAAATGAAAAAAAAAATAATAAAAAAATTAGACACCACTGATATTTGAACTCATAACCCAAAGAACTTGCTTAAATAATTCTTGGCATTTTTGCCCAATCGCTAACAACTCTACCACGTGCCGTCTCTCTTCATCTCTCTATATATGTGTCTATCTATCTCTTGTGTGTTTCCGGGCATATGTATATAGGTGTGTATGTCTATGTATGTACGCATATTCTTACATACATATATATATGCATACACATATATGCATGTGTATATCAAAATATATATATGTGTGTGTGTGTGCGTGTGTTTGTATGTAATATATGTAATGTATGCATTTATATATATATGCGTGTGTATTTATCTGCATATTAGGTACATGTAGTTTTATATATATAATCGTATATATATATTTATATATACAACATATATATATATATAGATAGATAGATATTCACGCATATATGTATAAATATATAAATATATATATATATATATATATATATATATATATATATATATATATATATATATATATATATATGCATACACACACATAGACACGCATATACATATATATATATATATATATATATATATATATATATATATATATATATATATATATATATATATATATATATATATATATATATATACATATACATACATGTGTGTC
>NC_142939.1:63730886-63738386 GCF_046866305.1 Octopus bimaculoides
ATATATATATACACACACATTCACGCACACACGCACGCACGCACACACGCACACACACACATACACACACACACACATATATATATTCAAACAAATAGACCACAGGACATTTTTTTCAAGTTTTATACTTATTCCTATCGGTCACTCTAGGCCGAACTGCTAAGCTACAGAGACATAAACAAAAACATGTTATCAAGCGGTGATAGGGGGACAAACGCAAATAGAAACACACATACACAGATATATACACACATACATACAAATATAATATAATATATATGCATACATTTATTTTTAAATATGACGGGCTTCTTTCAATTTCTGTCTACCAAATCCATTCACAAGGTTTTCGTCAGTCCGAAACTATCACAGAAGATACATTCCCAATGTTCCACTCAGTAGAATTGAACCTGGAACCATGTGGTTAGGAAGATTCTTACCATACAGCTATATATTCATATACATATTTATAATACCATGCATTTCTCGCTGGTAAGAATAAAATGTCTAAAATGCATAAAGAAATCCGAAGGTTTGCTCTCGCTCAGAGTAATGTTTACGAGATGTGTTTTCGTGTCCCACGAACAGACTTCAGCCTTTTCTAGCCAGAGAGTTTTTCAGTGCAAATACATTTCATGTATAACCTATACCGCGCTTAAGGGCAGAGTAATATAAACACCCACACAACCAGCATTGATACTTCTAAAGGAACATTAACACAGGAGCAGGCACGAGCTCGGCAGAGTACTGTCTGCTTCTTAGAAGAACAAAACCTTTCAAGCATCACTGTCTATAGAAAAGAGATGAGATTTTGCCACGTCGTGTTGCAAATCGTATTCCAGTGACCGGCCAAAGACGATTGCTGTATTATCCCATACTTTGGTCACCTTCATTCCAAGATCCGAACTAATCACATTGTGCAAGCAGAGATGGAAAAACTTGCTAAAAAACATTTTGATACACATACATACAAGTAAAAACACAGAGACATATATAATATCTATATATATATATACATACATATAGATATCGTATTTGGTACACATGGTTCCAGGTTCAATCCATATGCACAAGGAAAATTAGGACTAAAGGCAAGATGTAGAAAAGTGCGTAAAAAAGTGTAAAAAATAAGTAATAAGAGTAGAACACGTCTATATACGCACATACTCGCATGTACGCACACCCACACACACGTCTATATACGCACATACCCGCACACACGCACACAACCACACGCGCGCACAAAAGATTCCATATACACGTCTATATGCGCACAGGAAAAAATGCAGAGTGGAAGGTAGAATACAGAAAAAATATGCGTAAATAATATATGAGCAGTAAACCTATAAAACAATATCTCTATAAATATGTAAAAAATATTTTTAAAATATGTAAGAAATATAAGTAAAAAGTATTGAGAGATAAAAAGCTTGTACGTGGACACAATATAGAAAGCAAGTCCTATCTGTAATCTCGAGGGGACCAAAAACGCAACAAATATTTTGCCACATGTGGACATGATCCAAAAAGTTCAGTTCTTGAATTTAGACATATGGCGGGGTCTAAGCTGTTTTTCCGTATCACAATGACCGCGATTACTATGAACATTTTCACTCCCTTTCCTTTCTCCCTCCCCTTACTTGGCAGTTATTCAAATAGCTCTTTTGTCTTAATAACGGTCAATCACACAGTAATTTCCCTTTGTTTAACGGTCATTTTCATAGCATTTTTTTTCGCTGGCCCGATAACTGAAGAGATGGCGGCGTGAGTTTCCGCCCCGACATCCGAAACTCGGAGTTTTATTATGGCTACCGAATAATTGTCACATATATTTACAGATAAATTCCTTTATTTACATAATATCGAGGTCTCTTTCATTCGTTTGTTGTCTTACCATTTCTATCAATATATATAGAATATATACGAATATATATATATATATATATATGTATATATATATATATATATATATATATATATATATATATATATATATATATATATATATATATATATATATATATATATATATACATATATATATATATATATGTATATATATGTATATATATGTATATATATATATATTTGTTTACATATATATATATGTATGTATATATCTATCTATGTGTGTCTGTCTGTCATTGTGTCTGTGTTTGTTCCTCTATCACCGCTTGACAACCGGTGTCAGTGTGTTTACGTCCCTGCAAGTTAACGGTTCGACACAAGAGCCCGATACAATATGTACTAGGCTTTCAAAAATAATTCCTGGGGTCGATCTGCTTGACTAAAAAACAACCGTTGACAGTAGTACTACAGCATGGCCGTAGTTCGATGACTGAAACGAATAGTGGTAGGTGTGTGTGTGTCGGTGTGTGTCGGTGTGTGTGTGTGTGTGTGTGTGTGTGTACGTGTGTGTGTGTGTGTTCGTGTGTGCGTGTGCGTGGGTGCGTGTGTGCGTGTATGTGTGTGTGCGTGAGCATATGTTGTGTGTGCACATATCTGTATATGCGTGTGCGTGTGTGCGTGCATGCGTGCATGCGTGCGTGCGTATGTGTGTGTGTGTGTGTGTGCTTATGTGTATGTGTGTGTGTGCTTGCTTGCATGCGTGTATGTATGTTTGTACGTGCGTGCATGCGAGTTGCGTGTGTGTGCGTATGTACGTGTCTGTGTGCGTGTGTATGTAAGTGTGTGTGCATGTGTGCATGTGAGTGTGTGTGCGTGTGTGTGCGCGTGTGTGCGTAAGTACATGTGTGTGTGTGTGTGTGTGTGTGTGTATAAGTGCCTAGACTGCCGTAGCGCATCACGCACTCTTTTTCAACAAGAGAATGTCTTTCTTTGCTGAAAGGCTTATTGATCACGTGTCCTCTACGTAATTAATAAGCGAAACAAGATAATGGGAAACGGTAAAATGGCCTGCAAAGAATCCTTACCAATATCTCATTGCATTGACAATCCAAAGACGACACTTTCGGCAGTTGTTTTCACGACGTCAATCGATAAATTAATGAAAAGATTTTGTTGTTATTGTGGTTCATGTTCTTTATAACGACGCGGAAGATGATGATGATGATGATGATGCTGGGGAGGAGGAGGAGGAGGAGGAGGAGGAGGAGGAGGAGGAGGAGGTGATGGTGGCGGTGGTGAAGGTGGATGAGGGGGAGGTGGAAGTGGTGGTGGTGGTGGTGAAGGCGGAGGAGGGGGAGGAGGATAATGATGACGATGATGATGACGACGACGATGACGAAGATGATGAGGATGATGAGGATGGAGGTGGTGGTGGTGGTGGTGACGGCGTTGGTGATGAAGCAGGTGGTAATGATGATGTTGCTGCTGCTGCTGCTGCTGCTGCTGCTGCTGATGATGATGATGATGATGATGATGGTGATGATGGTGATGATGGTGAATGGTGATGGTGAATGGTGATGATGACTTGTTCTAAAATTTATGCTTCTTAAACTTGAGTGTATTTTTATTTATTTTATTATTTTATGCTTTCTACGTTTCATTTTTCTTTCTTTTTATTTTGTTGTTGTTGTTGTTGCTATTTTCTCCCTATCCACACAGAACACAAGACTTCACTTTCGTATCTGTTCTTTTCTAACTCGGAAACGTATAATTTGAGGGAATATTGACTGCTATTTCGTTGACTTATGTTGGTAAACACGATGGTAGCGGCAGCAGCAGCAGCAGCAGTAGTAGTAGTAGTAGTAGTAGTAGTAGTAGTAGTAGCAACAACAAAACAACGACAAGAGTATCAATCAACGATAAGACCAAAGACTCTGAAGGACTACACTCCCCTTTCCTGTGTCACAGTTGATTTGGAATCAAACAAGACCACCAACAACTGCAGCAATAACACAGCAAAAATAATTACAACAGCAACACAACATGAGTAACAACGACAGCAACTGGAGACAAAAAAAACAACACAGAAAAGCGTGGGCCAATTATATGCTTTCTAGCATTACATCTCGTCAATTCGTACAGTTTCGTAATATAAATAACAAGTTTTGCCGTTGCTCTCAGAATAACCGTTCCGTTGGTCAGTAGAATCATTTAGATTAAAGCCACAGGAGGAAAGAAAAAAATAACACTGGAATTTTGTAGACCCTGGCGACTGCTAATCAAAGACAAATTCTATAATTAATATGTATTGGAGAAGCCATAAATCAGGATGAAAGCGCTGCTCCCCAGGCATTTATTAGAAGTGTATTGTGATGTCTATCTCCGTATTACAGCTGCTTTAGGTTTCTATATACGTATGTGTTCGTATATACGTTTCGTATATAAGTACGTGCACGAGTGTTTGTGTGTGTGTGTGTGTGTGTTTCAATTGTGTAACTTACGTCTTATTTACGAATTTTCTGCATATTTTCGTATATGTTGTATTGCATAAATGTGACTGTATGTGTGTGTGTTTTTTGGCATGTCTGTGCGTGTGCGGCGTAGTGTAAGAGCATGCATATACCTCTGTCACCCTCATCGTCTCTCGCTTTCTCTCTGCAGATGATGGTGAAGTGGAAGGAGAACAAAAGAAGAACAAAGGAAGAAGGGGATTCCGCCGCCGATGACAAAAATGATGTTGATGATGATGATGATGAACGTGATAATAATAATAATGGATGCAAATTTTGGCACAAGGCCTGAAATTTTGGAGCAGAGGGTAAGTCGATTACATCGACCCAAGTTCTCAACTGGTTCTTGTTTTATCGACCCCGAAAGGATGAAAGGCAAAGTCGACCTCGGCGGAATTTGAACTCTGAACGTAAATACGAACGAAATGCCACGAAGCGTTTTGTCCGGCGCCGTAGCGATTCTGCCAACTCGTTGCCTTCGTTTCATCTAATATTAATTTTCTACTTGCATTTCATATTTCTCTTTAAAACCAAAAAGCAATCGTGTCTTCTAAATGACATATTTTTTATCCATAAATTCCTCTAAACTTCATATTCTTGTTCTTGCGCCAAATCGTAATATTTTCAATAATTCCATCAACTTGGAACATTCTAAAATAACTTCTTAGATTTTCCTGTACTTTGAATGCAATTATACTAATTGGTAAACATGGCGAAGCATGTTTTTCCCCAAATTCCATTATAGAAAATATCGATGACGTAATCATTATAATTCAAACCCTAAAAGCTAAATCTGGGAATTTCTTTAAACGCAGCTTACTTCAACGTAGCGCGTCTTGCACTGTCATTCTTATAGTTGTGCGGTGCATTCAACCATGAATTAAACAGCTGGCAGTGATATCATTAACCGTTATTTCTGCTATTAAGGTAGCGAGCTGGTACTATCATTGCCAGGTTCTGAGTTCAAATTCTGCCAAGATCGCCCTAGCCTTTTATCCTCTTGGAGTCAATAAAATCAGCACTGGTTGAGTAGAAGAGTTGATGTAATAGACTAGCCCCCCCCCCCTCCCACTTCCGCCAAGTTTCAGGTCAAGAGCCTATAAAAGCAAGGATTTTTATATAAGAGTTAATATTGTGTTTTAAGTAAGTTGTCTGGGGTTATATCACAAAGGAATCTGCGTCAAAGTATCGGGAACTGATCCCCGGATGCTTAATTATACTTCGTGTCCCTGCGGAAGAACATCTCAAGCAGATCGGAAAAGGGTATAGAGAAGGGAAGTGGGTGCCTCGTGGGCTGTAAATAGCACATTCAGCGAAAATACCCCAAGATAAATTCATTAGGCTGGGAAACTCTACCTTATCACCCTACTCACTAGACGTAGCACCACCAGATTTTTACTTCAACGCTTTACCAGTGGAACAACATTCAGAAGCAACGTAGAAATGACACTCCAAGCATTTTTCACTTCTTATAAAACCTGACATTTTGCCCAAGCAATCTGAAAACCGGTTTCGATGTGGAATTATTATTATTATTATTATTATTATTATGATTATTATTATTATTTATTTATTTATTTATTTATTTGCTACGGATGGTAATCACATTTTGAATGAATAAATATATTTACGACATGTTTCTGTTGATTGCAACTCATTGCGTTAAATGTGACTTTACATTTCGATACCCCTAATATTAGTTTCAAATTCTAGTACAAGACCAGCAAGATCGGGGGAGGGCTAAGTCGATTACATCGACCTTAATATTCAATTGGTACTTATTTTATCGACCCCGAAAGGATTAGAGGCAAAGTCGACATCGGTGACATTTGAACTCAGAACGTAAACATTTTGGTGCTAAACATTTTGACCGGCGTGCTAAAGATTCTGCCTGCTCGCCGCCATCAATACCCTTAATATTAATGATATATCCGTGTTACTTGTTGCATGAGTACGAGCTGTCTTGCTATATATTGTGTTTATATATTGTTTCAGAATCTTTGTAAAGAATTTCGCTGCTATACTTGTCTAGCAAGTGATTTCATCTAAGGCTGTGGTGAAAACGAAGCAGCGTACCATGGCATAAACGCTTCCACCGTGGAAGAAAGACAGAGAGGAAAGAGAAAGTACCAAGCACGGCAACGAATTCCTGCCAAAAAGCCAAAATACCTGAGTTACAATGAAAACTGTTGACATACCGGATGACTGGCCTATATGAATTATAGAGAAAAATTACTGTTAGAACTCTTGAGATCTATACACAAGAGAGCCATCAGTTTCATCTTCGAAGCTATAAGGACGAAAAAAACATACTCCATTGTATTAGATACGGGGCTCTACGAAATCAGTCCTGGTTTTCTGTTACTCAACAATTTTTTACTTTAACTCGTTTTGTTTCTGGTACTATAGAGACTCGAAAACGATCCTTATTTAAAATTTCTTAAAAAGATAAGCTTTCTATCCTAGGCGAAGTCTTCATTTATATGCTAGAAACTCCCGACAGTCTTTAGATTTTCAGAGCGTTCTTCATTTGGAAGATTGTCGGGTGTCTCTAATATATAAAGGGAGGCTTCAACTTCGGTAGAAAGCTATCCTCTCAAGACATTCTGACTGGGATAGACAGCTTATCCTCTCAAGAAATTTTTAGTGAGGAACGATACAAAACTTCTCTCGTTTATGCTTTCGATACCAATATCTTCGAATATCACGGTTCCCTCAGTTAATCGTGTTTCTACCTCCTACACTTCGGATTTCTACCCGGATTCTCTCTTTGTTTATTTTCTCGTGTTTCTGTTGAAGAGCGTAGGCTCGAAATATTAAAAGACTTTCTCACCTTCACGAACGTTAAACTAATACACCTGTTTATTGTTTATACACCTGTCTTCTTTTTTTTTCTTTTGTAAATTCCAAATATTTACAACAACTTCCATATCATCTTTTTCTGTATCTAAAGGCCACCAGTCTATTTCAAGACGAGTCGTAGTGGAATTTTGTCAGGAATCAGGTCGCATAAAGGGTGACAAAAATTAAATTTGGTCAAATATAAGTCAATGACAGAATGATGTTAACAGTCCAAGATTTATTTTTCGAATGGCTAATATGAGGCGGCCACACTGCAGTTGCTTTGTTGAGAGCATTTTGC
>NC_142939.1:63750886-63753386 GCF_046866305.1 Octopus bimaculoides
GCACACACAAACACACACATACACATACACACACGCGCACACACAAACACACACATACACATACACACACGCGCACACACACACACACACAGAGTCATACGTACAAATGCGCGCGTGTGTGCGTGTAAATGCATATACGCGTAAATATATTTTTGAATGCATGTGCATAGCTTGATGCCGTGAAAAATATATGTGGAGATATTAAATATTCATTCGATGCTAAAGCCTCACTTCGTTGTTACTCCAAGTTTCCCCATTTCAATCACCTGGAATAACAGTAGCGAGAAAATGGGGAGTAGCCACCGAGAAAACCCACAGTATCATATAAATAAACGAACCTGATTTACTTCGAGCATTTAGTACATACATTTTTTTCTACTTTAATATATATATATATATATATATATATATATATATATATATATATATATATATATATATATATATATATATATATATATATATATATATATATATATATATATATATATATATACATACATACAGATAGATAGATAGATAGATAGATAGATAGATAGATAGATAGATAGATAGATAGATAGATAGATAGATAGATGTCTCCAGCAATGGCTCTGATGAAAGTAACAATAATCTTCTTAGATTGTTCAATTTACTTAAATTGATTAATAAACAAAGTGGGTATATCTATCTATAATGAACACTGGAAACAGCTGTAAGCCAAATTTGCCCTAATAAGGGAATTATATGTAATCACAATTATTTTTAACTTGTCTCTTATATATATATATATATATATTAATTAACGGAGTGAGAGAAATATAGTTGTACGTACTTCCGCACACACATTTGTATATATATATATATATATATATATATATATATATATATATGTGTGTGTGTGTGTGTGTGTGTGTGTGTGTGTGTGTGTGTGTGTGTGTGTGTGTGTGTGTGTGTGTGTGTGTGTGTGTGTGTGTGTGTGTGTGTACATACATATATACATACATACATACATAAATAAACGCATGCATATATGCATGTACACATTCATCCTTATAATGATACCTTTATATCTGCGCATATGTATATGTGTCTAAGTTAGTGTAGATCTGTGTATACAAATACACATACACATATATATATATTCACAAATGTATAAGAATGCATATCTGTAATTATTTATACATATATATACATAAAACATGTAAATAAAATATACACGGTATTGCATGCATTTATGTATGTATGCTTGTATGTCGACACACCGAATCGGAAGACCAATTAATCTATAAATCGACCAGTCCAATTGATCAATGACCAATTTATCAACTCTAATATTTCTACTAATTCGATTAACTACTACGAGACATACCGTGTGATTCTGCTTTCACATATGACTGAATGTGCATATGTAATCAAGCGACTAGCGTTGTGATCTGCAACCCTGATAACATGGCACGTGTTTACTGACATGAACAGAAGAGGAAACCAACGGAAAAATTCCATATATCAACCAAAAAATATTACGTAAATATAATCTTTTGATCGATTGTTATAAACAATAGAAAGAATAGAAGATATGTTGTCTGGTGCAATATTTTAACTTTTCATAACACAGCACAATGCAGCATAATATATTTATCAGGCAAAAAGAATGAAACAAGAAGCAGAGAAAGAGTAGAGTGACCTTGTGCACGACCGATTGATGTTTTAGAAATAACACTTAACTAACCCTTCAATCACTTCTTGCTGTATATTGTGAAGAAAATTGATGTTATTCGAATTGTGCAACAGGAAAAGCTCCAAAATTAAATCTTTATAGTGAATCTTTTACATATGCTGCATATTTTTCATGTGTATCTTTGAAAACCCAAAAGCTGCAGTTTTCCTCCGGAAAAAAATATATACAGGTATAGTGTTTAAAAAAAACTACATTATACTTCAAAGCTAGGCGAATCGAAATTGTCCTGAAAATGACGGCAAGAGTGACAGATGTGCATTTCACCGTACGTGCGGCTTGTCAGTGACACGTACACGAGTTACTTCTGAAACAGTGGCGAATTGGCTAGTCTGACATATATAAAAAGTATATAAACAATACACTGATTTGCAATGACGCCACTTCGGCTGAATAAAGTTCGAGTCACACAACAGAAGCAGCTTTAAACTAAAATCGTTTTATATCATATTCAACGCATGTTTATCGTTGAAGAGTCAGAAGCTACAGAAGTATTTTGTTGTTTAAAAACAATACGTCTATAAAGGGATTTTTACCCGGACGAAAACTGCAGCAACTGGTCTTTCGACGATACATACGTTAAGTATTTCAGACAGATAGATAAAAAATAGAGGATGAACTAGTTAATGTTGACTGGGATTAACTACGCCAGAATGGAAACAACAAATAATAACGGAAATGATGGTCACGTTCCGAATCTATTTATTCATAGGTTTATGTGATTAACTTTCAACAAAGCTTAAACAAGAAACACATAAAAAGTACAAACATAGCACAAGAAAC
>NC_142939.1:63760886-63768386 GCF_046866305.1 Octopus bimaculoides
CTAATACTAACAACCGTGCTGTTTGATTATCGTCCGCTATTTCTATCATTGTTGCTATTGCAGTTGTGCCGTTGATATCATTATTACTATAGTTGTTGTTGTTGTTGTTGTTGTTGTTAATGTAGTTGTTGGTGGTCTTTTGCTGTAGTTATTTTCACCGTAACCTCTGTCCTTGTTGTTGCTCCTCATTGTAACGCTTCCCACGACTGCTGTGTTTTTGCTGCTAATCTCATTCTTCGTCTTAATGTAACTGTCACCATTTTATTCCTCGCTGTTATTATTTCATACCTCGTGTAGATGTTGTTGTTGCTATTGCTACTATCACAACTATTATTGTTGTTACAATAACGATAGCCGTTGTCGTTGTTGTTGTTGCTGTTGTTGTTGCCATTGCCTTACCTACCGTAACTAAGTACTCTTTGAATCCTTACCGTTTTTATCATCGTTACAACACTAAATATTCTTCTTGTTCTTCTTCGTGTCATTAGATCTACAATTTTTGTTGCTAATTGATGTTATTGTTGAAATTGTTATTGTAATAACTTTAACCTTTATCATTTTTCGTCTTAATTGTTGTTGTGATTGTTATTTTTACAATTATTTTGTTACAGAAATGTTGTCGCTAATGTTGTTGCTAATCCCCTTATAGTTGCTATTTATTCGTTGTTGACTTTTTCCAATTAAGGTATTACCCGGTGTTGCAATTACTGTTGTTACTGTTGCTGCTGCTGCTGCTGCTGTCTTCGGTCCTCTTTCATCCATTATTTTGTTTTTACTGGTGTCCATCATGGTTATGCTGCTACTGTTGATAATGATGATGATGATCATGTTGCTGTGGTTACTGTTGTTGATGTTACTAATGTTTTAACTGTTGTGGCTATTTTTTTTCTTTTGGTGATGAGAACGATGGAGAAGATACAGGTGGCGGTGGGGGTGGAGGTGGCGGTGGCGGTGATGACGGCGTCGACGATGACGATGAGTATATGATGATGGTGATGGTGGTGGTGGTGGTGATGGTGGTGGTGGTGGTGGTGGTAGTGGTGGTGGTAATGGTGGTAATGCTGGATGTGATGGTGGGGGTGCGCGTGGATGTGACAATGATGTTTATGATGGTTATGATTAGTATGATGACGATGATGATGAGAAGGGTGATGATGAGAGTGATGATGATGTTGATGATGTCGATGATAATGATGATGACTAGGATGATGATAATGATGATGATGATGATGATGATGATGATGATGATGATGATGCCGGTGATGTTGATCCTAACCAACACTTGTGATACGGCTTTAATCTCTGCTTGTAAATCTCAAAGTTTGTCCCAAATAAATCGCTGGTATCATTGTTTCCTATTTAGAAAGAGGCATGAACGTCACCACAGCCCATTGAAGTCTACCGCTTCCTTCTTCCCCAGTACTTTGCACATTGGAAGAAAAATAAGAAGGAGACAGCAAAAACAACAACATCCACACACCAGCCCATCCGTGACCCTCCAAACACACATTAATACTTGCAACATCACCTGCAGCAATATAAGCAGTTGATCATTGTTATCTACCATCGTACGTGTTTTTTGTCATTCACCTATTCACGTTGTTTATTTTCACAACACTATCACGTGGGAATTGAACTTCCGGTAAGTTAGCTTCCTGTCCGGTTTCGAATTTTCTTTCCCTTTCCTTTCCTTTTTGTTTTATTTTATTTTATTTCATATCATTTTTTCGGTAAAATTTATTTATTTATTTTTGAAACCTGGTACTTATTTTCTCGGTTTCTTTTGCAGAACCGCTAAGTTACGGGGTCTTAAACAAACCCTCACCGGCTTTCCGTACATACATGTGTGTGTGTGTGTATTTATACATACATACACATACACACACATATATATATAATATATACATACCTACATGCATGCATGCATACATACATATATATTTGTTTGTATATATATATATATATATATATATATATATATATATATATATAAATATATATATAACTACCCTCCATACACACACACACAAACACGCACGCACGCACACATATACACAACCCCACTAACACACACACACACACACACACACACACACACACACACGTACATACAATATATGCGCTCATTTGACCTGCAAGAAAAGGCAGTGAAATCCGCCTTAAAAGACAGCATTATCGTTATTCAAAAACGGAAGGACAGACTTACGAAGGGATTACCACTCGTGAAATAGCTAAACGGTATTTTGTAAGGTCAGAGGGCAAGAGGGTCGTGACCTGGACGTTAAACAACAACAACAACATCCATATGAGTAGCAACGGCTAGCGGCAGTAACAATAACAACAACAACCACACCAAAAACAAACACTACTACTACTACTACTACTACTACTACTACTACTACTACTACTACTAATAATAATAATAATAATAATAATAATAATAATAATAATACAACTACTACTACTACAATACTACAACAACAACAACAGCAATTACAATTACAAAACAATAAGTGCAACAATAACAATAACAGTGTAAAGTGTAATAATAAAGCTTTAAAAAAAAAGGCAATTTACCTAACATCAGCAAGGACAGCAAGAAGAATACGAAGATAATGAATAAAGCAAGGAACAACAACGACAAAACAACAGCACCATAAACAACAATAACACCAGCAATAATAATAATAATAATAATAATAATAATAATAATAATAATAATGCTTTTAACTGGAAGCACAAGGCCTCAAATTTGGGGGAATGGATTAAGTCGATTATGTCTACACCAGTGCGTAACTGGTAATTATTTAATCGACTCCGAAAGGATGAAAGGCAAAGTCAACCTCGGTGAAATCTGAATTTAATAATAATAATAATAATAATAATAATAATAATAATAATAATAATATCCTTCACTCGCCCTAGGGCGCTGAGTGTGTCTCAGCGATTGATTGTAACAAACATGCAAAATAAAAATATACAACAACAACAACAATAATATTAATAATAATAATAATAATAATAATAATCCTTTCTACTAAAGGCCCTAGGCCCGAAATTTTGAGGGAGGGGATTAGTCGATTACATCAACCCCAGTGTTTCACTGGTACTTATCTCATCGACCCCCGAAAGTAAGAAAGGCAAAGTCGACCAAGGCGGAATTTGAACTCAGAACGTAGCGACAGGCGAAATACCGCGAAGAAGAATTTTGCTCTGGCACGCTAACGATTCTACCAACTCGCCGCTATGATAATAACAATAACAACAACAACAATAATAATAATAATAATAATAATAATAATAATAATAATAATAATAATAATAATAATAATAACACAAAACAGATAGGAACAAGCGGGGTGTTGAACAATGACGTGTATACAATAAAAGTAAGAATTAACAAGAAAATTGTAACACCAAAAGTCTCCAAGAGGTTGGGGTGGGGGAGGAGCAATGATAAAAAAAACAATGTCAACAACAATAATAAAGTTTGCAAAAACAATTTAACCAATAACAACAACAATAACAACATGAACTATATCAAATACAAATACTACCACTACTGCAACAGCAACAATAGCAACAACAACAACAACAACAACACAACAACACGGCTACACAACAAATAGAACAAACTTCCACTCCTCCCACGACCACCACCTCAGCCTGCATCATCACTATCAACACCAGCAACAGCATAAACAGGAGCAATATAAACATCACCTTCATTCAATCATACTACTACTACTACTACTACTACTACAGCGGTAGCAGTAATATCCACACCTGAGGCAGTAGTGACAACACCAAAAACAACACAACACAACACAACACAACACAACACAATCACAACACAAGCACAAGCACAACACAATCACAACACAAGCACAACAACGATACAACAAAGCAATTTTCCCCCCTCCTCCCACGACGGCGACGACGACGACGACCACCACCACCACCACAGTGAGCACCAGGACCAAACAATAACAACAATAACAACAACACTGTCAACACTACCAACGCCGCCGCCGTCGCCGCCGCCGCCGGCGCTGCCCGTCGCAGCTGTCGCCATGTTTGTTGTAAATCCGCAATTCTACGACCAGTGATTACACGCACCAGGAGATCTATCAATGGATTCCACTATGGCTACTCATTGGATTTAGCTGACGCTGCCCCCCTTTTACGGTGGTGTTGTTGTTGATGTTGCTGTTGTTGTTGTTGTTGTTGTTGTTGTTGTTGCTGTGATTGTTTTGTTTATTATTATTATTGCTGTCGTTGTTGTCGTGACATGGTTTTTCCGCCGGCAACTGGGAAGCTGCGCTGCCAGCAATAGCAAACGCGAGCCTTCGCTGCCTCAGGCATTCCATAGTATGCTACCACTTCCACTAACGCTATAACTACCACCACCACTACTACTACTACTACTACTACCGTCACTAGTACCACCGACCACCACCACCACCACTACCACTATTGTTACTACTACCACTACTACTACCACCACCACCACCACCTCCACAACCACTAGTAATACTACTACCACCGCCACCGGTACCGCCAACCACCACCACCACCACCACTACTACCACTACTGCTACTGCTACCCCACTCCCACCACTACCACCACCACCACTACTACTACTACTACTACTACTACTATCAAGGCCATCATCATCATCATCATCATCATCGTCGTCAGCAGCAGTAACGACATCGTAATCATAGCTGTAGATCTTAAGAGTAGCTACCACATTCATCATCATCGTCATCATTATCATCGTTATCATCATCATCGTCATCATCATCATCGTCATCATCATCATCATCATTATCTTCATCGGCAAAATTCAAACAACTGCATGGTGGCGCCACCACCCCTACTTGCGCCGCACCTGCCTTTACAAATAGTACCACTAATCTACTACATCCAAACTAGGTTAAAAACCAAAAAAATTGCTGCTTTCCTGCACGTACTAACACAACCACCACCACCACCACAACCCTAACCTCTACTACACTTCTCTCCACCACAACGACCACTGCAATTACCACTAGCACCAACTCCACGAGCACCACTTTTACCGCCACTACCACCACACCACATCCACCACGCCCAACACCACCTCCACGATCACCACTTCTACCACCACCACCACCACCACGACCAGCGCCACTCCCCCCCCAGTACCATCTCTGTCACCACTACCACCGGAACTACCACAACAACCACCATCACCTCCACCTCTACCACCACCAACACCAGTCCTTAACCACAATCACCGATAGATCCACCCCCAACCACAGCTACCGCTACCATCAATCGTCGGCTTCAAGACTGCCTGAAGTAAATATCACCACCACCACCACCACTAATACTACTACCATCACTATTATTATCAACCACTATCAACACCCCACCCCGCCACCACCAACACCACCGCCATCTGTACTATAACCAGCACATGTAGCACCAGTTTTGTTTTCATTCTCACGATTACCAAAGCTACCACCACCACCACTACCATCACCAACACTACCACCACCACCACCACTGCTTCCACCAACACCAGCGTTACCGCCACCTCCACCACCACTGCCTCCACCACCACCAACACCACCACCACCACCAACACCAACACCAGCGTTACCGCCACCACCACCACCACCACCACCACCACCACCACCACCAACACCAGCGTTACCGCCACCTCCACCACCATAATCACCACTAACACAATTAATGCCAGAAGCATCGTCATTACGTTATAACCACCACCACCACCACCACCACCACCATCCCCATCATTACCACACCCATCACCATCACTAGCACCAGCACCACCGCAAGCACTATCCTCCTAATCAGCACTATCGCCACCTCTCCCACCACCACCGCCACCGCCACCATCACTACAAGTACCGTTATCGTCATCATCACTATCACCATGATGGACTGCCTGGAGGAGGAGAATTTACCATTGTTCGCAGAAAAAAAGAAAAGAAAAATAAATTCGAAAACAATTGCCTCCGGTCTTTGATTAACCATGAAGCAAAGAATTCCTTCGAATTTCGTCCATAAACACTAACAGACCGACATTAATCGGTATTACAACTCAACACACCACCACTAAATCATGACACCGCTGCACCACCAATAACAATAGCGAAAACAATACCTAACCACATAAACAACAATGACAACAACAACAATAACAAGAACCTGTCCGCAAGGAATTTTCTACTGTGGTTAGTGGAACTAGCAGTTATAACTGGAGTCAAATTTTATTTCTTCCAACACAAAAACAAGAGCAATTTCATAATAATAATAATAAAGACAATGATAATAATAGATATGGATGGTCACCGATGGGACGTCTACCAGTATTTAATAGGTGTTAAGTAGGACTGACCTGGAGTGGATCCAAACAACAACAACAACATCCGCAAAACAAGACTAGGAATTAGGAAATTGGCAACAGCAACAAGAGTATGAATAACACGAATAATAATAATAATAATCATAATAATAATAATAATAATAATAATAATAATAATAATAATAATAATGTTAATGATAAAGATAAAGGTTTCGTAATGTTACCGTAAGAACAACATAAATACAGGAACATTTAAGGAAAAAAAAACGACAATCAAAGAATATGTTTTAAAAAAATAAGAAAAACTTTTTCAAAAAGAAAAAATTGAAAAAATCTATATGTACATAAATAAACAAAAGTATATGTAAAAAAAATAATAAAACGAATTTCCTTGTTTTACCGGAAGGGGAAAAAAAGAAGAAACAAATAGCAGAGAAAAGAGAAAAATATATATATAAGAAAGTACAAAGGAAGAAAGAAAAAAAAGGAAGAAACGATATTTTGATGAGAATAATGAAGGCGATTAACCGTAAAAACGAAAGTGAAAGTAGAATGGAATTGTAGATAACTGGAAAAAGTACTTTAAAACGAAAACAAGCAAAGGATAATTCATATACATACATACATACATACATACATACATACATACATACATACAAACAAACAAATATATATATATATATATATATATTTGTATATGTGTTTATATATATGTAGAAACGAAAATTACCGGAAAGCAAAGCGAAACAATAACCAGGACTAAAACCTATTTGATTTATATTGTGATGACTGATTGATTGTTTGTGTATGAGCGTGCGTATATGTATATACACATATAAATGAATGCATGTATGTATATGCATGGTGAACGTGTGAGAGACAAGATGGACATATTCAGATAAAAAGAAGACAGACATGGGGGGGGAAAGGGGAACAAAGGCAAGGAGAGAAGCAAGGCAACTTACGGTGTGTTGAAAGGGAGAGGGTGAGTGAGAAAAAAGAAATGTATAGATAAATAGAGAGAGAGAGAGAGAGAGAGAGAGAGAGAGAGAGAGAGAGGAAGAGAAATTATAAGATGGAATTGTGTGGTAGAGAGAAAGAGAGGAATGAAAATGTAGGG
>NC_142939.1:63773386-63775886 GCF_046866305.1 Octopus bimaculoides
GTCTCTCTCTCCCTCTCCATCTCTCTCTCTCAACACACACATACACACACACAAACATACACACATATAGGTGCACGAGTGGCTGTGTGATAGAAGATTGCTTCCCAACCACAAGGTTCCGGGTTCAGTCCCACTGCGTGGTACCTTGAGTAAATGTCTTCTACTATAGCCTCGGGCCGACCAGAGCCTTGTGAGTGGATTTGGTAGACGGAAACTAAAAGAAGCCTGTCGTATATATATACATGTATATATATATATAATATATATATATATATATATATATATATATATATATGTATGTATATATATATGTGTACGTATGTGTGTACGTATGTGTGTATCTACAGTTGTATACCTTATATAGTTTTACAAGCTGATATTTGAGAGTTATTTCGAAGTTTTATGAATCCTCTTGAGAATGGCCAGAAGGCCAGTAAGCTGAAATTTCGAAGTCACTGTCAACCCTTTCCACATAAAATTTTAATAAATATATGCCCCACCAAAAAGCAGTGAGTAATCATTCAGTTTAATGAAAATTTTACTTCATTCAATATACTGCTTTTCGAATGATCGGAAATATAAGCAGATGTCCTATTTAAAGAACTTCATTGTTATATGTTAATATGTACTAAGCATTTTGGGAGATGTTATTTGATAATTTATAAGAAAGATAGAATGGACCTAAAAGAAATGGCGGAGACACATATGATGTCTAGTCGCCGAAGAGATCACAGGATGTGTAACGAAAGATTTCCCGAGAACAATAATAAATCTGAAATGAAAAACGAATATGTAGTGCATGTGTTTATTTGGCAAAAAATTGACCGTCCCGAAATATAACAATATTCTCTTATAATATCTTTTCAAAATTGTTCTTTGTAAGAAGTTCTTAAGTACAATCTATCTGCAGGGTTCGCTCCCTTGATCGGAAGTGCTATCAATTGTTATTGCACATTATCACAATCTCTCGTACTTCAACTTTGTTGTACAAAGATTCTTAGTGCACAGTGGATTCGGTGGTTGTCGCTGCCGCCGCCGCCGCTGTTGTTATATCGATTGTATTGTGCCTTTGAAGATGTGTGCTTCGGTTTGTAAAATCAAAAATCCTGTCACAAGTTTTTTGTTCCCTGTGATTAATATGTAGTATTTTGGTACCAAAGTTTCTGTTATCACTATATTATTTCCAATATAGATACTTCAAAGCATCGTCACATTTATAAATCTAGAGAAAATGACTTTAGATACTAGAAAATAACTGAAGAAATGTAAGTCGGGAAGCAGCCATTTTGGAATTGATGAATTCACCATTCGTATGTGACGTGAACAAAAGATAAAATGAGACACCGCACTGATAAATAGAAAAACATTTAAAATAGAAATATAACAAAATCGAGAGAGTACTGTTGTACAATGTATAATGAAGAGAACTCGTTGTTGAAGCTTTAAAACTGAAGCAACGTTTAATTCGTAATTCTCAAAGGCTTAAGACGCAATTGAGACAACAACTTTTTAATCGACATTTACGACTGATAATCTTTAGTCATAAGTAGCTGACCACATCGTCAGCTGCTTATGACTAAAGACTAAGAAGACTATGAAAAGTAGATCTTATCCATTTTCAACGACTTAACAGTTGTTAGTAAATGAAAATCTTTTGTTAATTCTATTCATTCGATCAAATTAATCCTTTTACTGAGAAAAACAAATATATACGCTCAATATTTCATTAGCCTTTACTGCAGAAAGCTGTTTTATATACCAGTCTATCTTTTGTCGAGGAATGTCGTGTTTGAAATAATTTTCTGTTGAGATATGTAAAGCTTACTGAGGCTACGTGACTCGCAAAAAATACCACTTGTAATTTATTGTAGATATTTAATATAATTACTTGAATAATCATGAAATTTAACTTCACAATTAATGGGTTAAGAATGCTGAGCAAATGCTAAATTATATTCTAATGCCAGTTTACTGGCAGTCCGTAGTTTACGACAACGAATGTTCCAGTTCATATTAATACTGTAAAAACGCATTTGATTTTACAGGTGGAATGAAAAGCAGGGCTGTGTAGTAAAGCATGCTAAAACCACTAATGGTGGTAAACTACCTCCTTAGGTCATGTTCAGAAGTGAAGCACTACGAAAATGAGCCAAATGTACCAGTAATGCTACTGTTTGTGTTAATGACAAATGACTGGATTTGCAATAATATGGCTGAATTGTAAATATATTTGGGTTTGACATCGCCTTGATAATGCTCTATGAAAACCAAAATCAACTCAAAATGAATTCTTTTCGAGACCATTTTCCAGATAAAGTAGAAACGTGATCTGCAAAAGTTATACAAAACCTGTTATCATTTTTAAGGGGTTAACAAGCATTTAAAGGCCACTGGACATCTACAGAAAATAACCTTTTGAACGAGAGCTTCTACGGTCACTGGCAACAGTGTCTTCTGCTATCCCATTCTCCCGTCGGCACAACCACCACTTCACAGACAA
>NC_142939.1:63780886-63785886 GCF_046866305.1 Octopus bimaculoides
GGGTCATTGAGACAAAAATCCACCACTCTTCAGCAAGGACTGGACCTTGTGGAAGTGCTATCACGCTTCAGCGGATGCGATTTCGTTTCACTATATATCTGAAAGATGCAAAGGCGCGTGGCCTCAAAACGTTTATGCTTACGCTTTGGTAACTGGCCGAAACATCATTATTTTCAGCCGTGAGCACTTAACCATCTGGCCATCTGTTTTTGCGTCTTTAAGAGAGATTGTCAAGCGAAATCGCACCTGTTAAAGTATACTCGCAGGCTGAAAGGGTTAAATGGAAGATTTACGACATCACTATTGCCGATCTTCGAATAGCTGTAAAGTTCTTATACACAGTCCCTTCCTCCAGACCCTGCAAGTAAAACATGAACACGAAGAACAACAACAAAACCAGGAATGTGATCCTCGGTTACTGCAGAAATAGGAAAAACACAGAAATAGGGATTCTTTAAGGGAGGGTGAATTTGCAGCGGAGTCATGGATAAGGATATCTTAGAAAGTAAAGTACAAATAAAAAACAAATGAAAATAGCTGTTGAACGGAAATTATAGATTTACTAAATTTCCGGCCAATTAATGTGTACCTTTATAGAAAATCTATAAATAATTAATTACTTCGTTAATGATTATTATCTTTTTATCTGGGCTTCGAGTGAGGTAGGAAGAAAACTGAACTAGACGTCGTTGGTCGGAACGAGTGTGATTATTTCTATAACAAATTACAATTACATGTCCATCTGTTGTGTATTGACCTGAAAAATAACTTTTTTCCCAAACTCCTCATCAAAGAAAATATTTAAAAAAAAGAAAAAAAAAAAAAGAAAATATAAGCGAAAATAAATATGATATCTAAAAAAAATATTACTCAGCAAAAACTATCGACCAATATGCATTGGTAATAACGGCAATAATAATAATAATAATAATAATAATAATAACCATGATGATGACGATAATGGTGGTGGTGGTGGTGGTGGTGGCGGTGATGAAGACAAGGACGACGACGATAATCATGATGGGGATAATAATGATGACGATGACGACTACGATGGTTTCATTAATAATAATAATAATAATAATAATAATAATAATAATAATAATGATGTTAATAATAATAATAATAATAATAATAATAATAATAATAATAATAATGATAATAATAATAATAATGATGATAATAATAATAATAATAATAATAATAATAATAATAATGATAATAATAATAATAATAATAATAATAATAATAATAACAACAACAACAACAACAACAACAATAACAATAACAATCATAAACAGATGATGCATTTTTACACTTGTGTTTTTTTAGTTGTTTTTTTTTTGTTTTTGTTTTTTTTTCTTTCTTTCTTTTTTTTTGCTGAAAGATCTCTGTAACCCTTGTGTTTAATTCAAAGCTTCCTTTCACAGTGTAAGAGAAAACAAAAAAACAAACAAACAAAAAAAAAAACATTGTGGTGCAACGAGCAAATTCTTTGAAGAAATATTAATATTTGGGAGTATTCATAATTTGATTGTTGGCGAGTTTGTGTGTCTGAACGAGTATATGAAAGATTGTGCGTCTGGGGGAAACATGCTTAACATCTGTGCGTCAGCGCGTGTTCTTCTGGGGTTTTTCTTTATTTAATGCGTAATAGTGTGTGTTTGGCTTTTTGCGTTAGTGTATGCGTGCCTTTGAGAGTGTGTGTCTGTGCGCGCGCGCGCGTGTGAGTATATGGCTATTTGCGTCTATGCATCTACATGAGCATGTGGGTGTATTTCTATTTGGAAACTTAACGATGTCCAACATCATTACCATTTCGATTCTTTCCTTCTCTTTCTCCAGTTCTTCTTTTACTCTCTTTTTTTCTTCTTCTTCTTCTTCCTCTATTTCTTCCTCTCTTCTTCCTATTCTTCTTCTTTCTCCTCTTCCCACTCCTACGCCTCTTCCTCATCCTCTAGCTATTACAGAACATTAATATTCAATTACACGACAACGTTGTCTTCGATTTTAAGCCCATCCTCGGTGAAACTTACCTCAATTAACCTCTTGACTTTTGCATTGTGTGGAAAACGTCTCCACTTCTCTCTTTCTCTCTCTCTCTCTCTCCCTTTGTATGTGTGTATGTATGTGTGTGCGTGTCTGCGTGCGTGTGTATGTGTGGGGAGAGGTGTTTGTGTGAGTTTAGGTGGTTTTCACTTCTTCTATCTCATTCTCTTTACTCTCCTTGTCGGTTTACTCACTATGTACTCATCAGATATTTTAAACTCTGAAATATACACTCTCTTTCTCTCTCTTTTCCACTCTGTATGTGTGTGTGTGTGTGTGTGTGTGTGTGTGTGTGTACGTGTGTACGTGAGTGTGTACGTGAGTATATGTGTGTGCGTGTGCGGGTGTGTTAGTGTGTGCGCGGGTGTGTGTGTGTGCGTTTACCAATTTATCCATCTAATAACTGTCTATCCAGATAAAGTATCTGTGAATGTATATATCTGTCTGTCTGTCTCTCTGTCTGTCTGTCTCTCTCTCTCTCTCTCTCTCTCTCTCTCACTCTCTCTCTGTATACATATATATATGTATATATATCTATATATATATATATATATATATATATATATATATATATATATATATATATATGCATACATATATATATATATATATATATATATATATATATATATATATATATATATATATATATATATATATATATATATATATAGTTATACTTATGTTATACATATAAATATGTTTATATACATCTATAGATAGTTATACACGCGCTCACACACACACACACACACACACACACACACATACATATCTAACACAGTTCTCATGAATCTGTATCTCACTACGGTGTCATGTGACACTCTTCCTGTCTTTTTTTCTCTGTCTATTTGTCTCTATGCCTATCAATCAGTCTGTCTATCTGTGTGTGTGTGTGTGTGTGTGTGTGTGTGTGTGTGTGTGTGTGTTGTCTGTTCATTTGTGTATCATTGTAACATAAAACCTGCAGTTAATTCCAACCAATAAGTTACTGAACAAGCAAGCGACGCATTGATGTTTCATATTCTGACGCAACTTTTTTAACAATGACCAGCAACATGTAGATCTCAACATGTAGATCTCAACATGTAGATCTCAACATGTAGATCTCAACATGTAGATCTCAACATGTAGATCTCAACAGCGAACTGCACATAGCTCGAAATACATACAACACCAACGACCAAGACTGTGCTTAAATCAAAGAAGACCACAGTGTAGTTAAGCACAAGTATTGTTTGAGAAAATATGACATGGTTGTCACGGCAGGAAAGCCATTGATTTTATCATACGTCTGCTTCGTTAGATATACTCTGGGGCTGCAGTGATCAGCCCTGATTAGAACGAATTCAAACAGACCAATGAACGTTCTCGTGGCCCTGATACAGCATCAGTTTGCATGAATAAAGCTGTTCCGCTCGTAACTCTCTTATATATTTCATGGTTTTCCCTTTTATATTTAATGATGTTTGGGTAAGCGCTGAGGTTGATTTATTTGCTATATCTAGCGTTTTGTACGACTTTGTAGGCAGCTTAAGAAGGTGCAAAAGCATTGTGATTACAGATGTGATTGCGATGTATGATATGGGCACACACAAAGTCTTGGTTTTAGAAAGATAATTATCTATATTCTATTGATCTGTTCCATTTGCAGACTCGTTATAGCATCAGACAGTATAACTCGTGATATTTGTTATAAACGATTTGCGCTCTGATTTCAAAACCGGCCGAGTTTAACTTCGTTTCTTATCCTTTCAAAGTTAATAAGAGAATTACTACCAATCCAAGATGAAAGATGGACGGAATTGCCCGGACTTCGGACAAGATTCGTGACAATATTTATTCCGGAATTTACAATCTGGGTTCAAACCACACAGAGGTCAACCATGAGCTTCATTCGTTCGAGAGTTAATAGAGAACTATCTATCCAGAATGAAAAGTTGGCGAAATTGATAAAAAAAACTCTGATGCTTTTTAAATATTTGTTCAGATTCTTTACATTCGGATTTCAAGTCCCGCTACGGCGTGGTCGGAGTGTCAACTTGCTATATCGCCCAGTTTTACACCACTACCTGACACCTTGGTTACCCTCAGCGAAGTCCACTCTGTTGCAAACATTCAAGCCTAGTTTTCGGTTTGAGGTCGCGAAACGGCAGAATCGTTGGCACGCCGGACAAAATGCTTAGCGGCATTTCATCTGTCTTTATGTTCTGGGTTCAAATGCATCAGAGGTCGAGTTTGCCTTCCATCCTTTTGGATTCGATTAAATCAGTACAGTCAAGTACTGGGCTCAATATAATCGACTAGTACCCTCCCACCAAATTTCAGGTTTTGTACCTTTAGTAGAAAGGATTATTATTATTAACGGCGTGAGCTAGCAGAATCGTCAGCATCCCAAGCAAAATGCTTAGCAGCATTTCGCCCTTTCTTGCGTTTGGGTTCAAATTCCGCATAGGTTGACGTTGCCTTTAATCCCTTTAGGGATCGATAAAATAAGTACCAATTGAGCAATGGGAGTCGATGTAATCGACTCATCCTCTTCGCCCGAAGGTGTTGGTCTAGTGCTTACAGTACAAAGGATTATTTTTGGAGACAATATAAAAAAAAATTGTAAACACCTATTTTCCTGAATGAGCGATAAAAATAGATAACGAAAAGGTAATTCATATCTTCTGAATCTGTCTTATTCCTCTGATCAGAATTTCCAAGGCTTCAGAATAACACATTTTTGTCTCTTCTTTAAAGGTTCTTTATTGTACGTCTTATCTGTTTGTCTTAACATTTGAGAGAAATCAAGATTAAAATACACCAAGAAGAAGCAAAAGTACAGAATTAAACTTAGAGACGTGCAAGCAGTCGTGTCTGTTGGTGTGTTAGCAATATTTGTACACCAAGTATTTGCTCATGTAGTTGCTTAATATCCGGATTGTTGAAGCAGTTTCCATGTGTTA
>NC_142939.1:63790886-63795886 GCF_046866305.1 Octopus bimaculoides
AAAAAATAATGGTTTGTCACGGCTAGAACGTCTTTGATCATAGGTTTGCTTGACTAGACATGACCTGGAGTTAAAGGACAGTATCAACAACAGCAGGAACAACAACAACAACAACAACAGTACCGATACTAACAACAACAACTAGAATAGTGCCCACACAACAACAAAAACCTTAGAAACAGGAACAACAACAATACTGACAAAACAAACACCAAGAAAAAGAACAAAAATACTAAAAACAACAACAAAATAGAAAAGAACAATACCAAAAACAACAAAAGCAAGAAAACAACATTAGAAACGACAAGAACAACGGTTACATCCGAACGCTTGCTGTTAGAAGCTCTTTGGCCGCCTTCGCTATATTTCTTTGATCTTGAATCAGATTTCATACACTTTCAACCCCTTTAAGATACTGACTATTAATAAACCTGCAGAGATTGGACTTAGTACAACGGCTACTCGGATGATGCTGCTGCCCTTAATTTTCATGATGATGAATGATAATGATGATGATGATGATGATGATGATGATGATGATGATGATGATGATGGCAATGATGGTGACTATGATGATGATGAGGAAGCGGATGAGGAGGATGACAACACCGATGATACTTAGGATGATGATGATGATGCTGTTGAACTGGTAAAGGTGATGGGGATGGAGTGGGGGTGATGGCAGTGGTGGTGATGATGATGAGGATGATGATGATGAGGAGGAGGAGGAGGATGTTGATAATGAGGATGTTGCTGGTGGTGGTAGTGGTGGTGATAATGGTGTTAGTAATGATGATGATGATGATGATGATGATGATAATGTTCTTGTTGGTGGTGGTGGTGGTGTTATGCCGGTGGTGATGACACTGATGACGATGATGATGATGATGTAATTGGAGTGGTGCCGTTGTTTATCTCCAAATCAGTTCTGAACCATCAAACTTATCGTCGAAGGTGTTCTGTCCGTGACCATCCCGTTCGTCTTTCTTTTTCTTTTAGCATAGTATATACTTTGAAAATGTTAAGGGAGCGAGCTAGCTGAGTCATTAGCACACCGGACAAAATGCTAAGCGGCATTTCGTTCATCTTTACGTTCAGAGTTCGAATTCCGCCATGGCCGACTTTGCCTTTCATCTGACCGAGGTCGATAAAATAAGTATCAGTTGAGCACTGGGGTTGATGTAATCAAATCTCCTCCTAACATAATAATATGATGCATGATAATGTAATATTATGTAATATGATATAATATAATATATGTTATGAACAAATAATTTTGTATAATTTCTGTAGTGACAAGCAGAGAAAAGGAAATTTAACGGTTCTGTCAGTTTTTAGCATTAAAGACTAATTTGCAGGACACACAGCTCTAACAAACTTTCCTACATTAATCTAACTCGTCGAACCTTCTCTCTATCTCTCTCTCTCTCTCTCTCTCTCTCTCTCTCTCTCTCTCTCTCTCTCTCTCTCTCGCCCACTCTCCCCCATCTCTCTCTCTCTCTCTCCCCAAAACCGTGGTAATTAACTTTAAAATATCTGTTTGTTATATGTTGTTGCTTTTATGATACGCTCTAGATGTTGTTTGAAATATATTGAAAAACATGCAGCCTGTGAAAGCAAATAGAGAGGCGAGGCGGTTTGTTGAACGCAAAGAATACTCATGATACGCGTTAATAATAATAATAATGACAATAATAACTACAATAATAATAATAATAATAATAAAAATAGCAACAACAACAACAATAATAATGACAACAACTAATATTAATATAAATGGTAATAGTATTAATGATGATACATACACCATAAACATGCATTTAAGATAATTAAAACAGCTTTTTTTTTTCGTTTCTGTAATGATATGGTCGCTTTTGCATCTAATTAATGTCGATTGAGTGAAATGATTAATACAACATACAAAAATAAAACAATAAACACACATATATATATACACACGCAATGTTATAAAAATTCAGTGAAGAACAAAAAAGAAAAAAGGAAGAACTAATGCTAAGACATAAAAAACATCTGTGAAAAATAGCAAACAAAATTTGTAATAAATTAATTATTCAATTAAAATTTGGTGAAAAAAAAATTGAATTAAAATTTTAAAATAATATAAATATGTAAATAGAGGGGAAAGGGTTGGAGAGTGGGCGGGAGAGGGGAGAAAGAAGGTAGGAAGAGAAATGTTGGAATGATAGAGGTGTAGGACTAGAGGAAGTGTGAGAAGGAGTGAAAATGGTTGGGGAGAAAAGGAATGAAGGAGGTGGGTGGGATGGGGTAGAAGGTAGGAAGTAGGCAAAGGAGAGAAGTGAAGGAATTAAGACGAAAACGGAGAAGGAGGGAGGAAGGGAGGAGGGAGGGATAGAAAGATAGAAAGAGAGCAGTGAGTGAAGGACGAAGGAAAGAAAGAAAGAAAGAAATTGGAATGAAAAGAAAAAAGAGAGGTGGGTAGAAGACAGAAAAGGAGGAAGAAGAAAAAAGGAAAGAAAAAGCAGGAAGGAAGAAGAAAAGAAGGCAAGAAAAAGGGAAATGAGAGAGAAAGAAAGACTGAATGAAGAAAGAAAGAAAGAAAGAAAGAAAGAAAGAAAGAAAGAAAGAAAGAAAGAAAGACAGAAAGAACAAAATGGAAGAGTAAGGACGTTAGAAGAGAAAACAAGGTTAAAAAGTAAGAAAAAGAAAAGAAGAACGGAAATCAGAAAAGAATAAAGAAGGAAAGGTAGAAAGAAAGGCCAGAAGAAAGCAAGGAATGATTGAATGAATATTAATAAATCCATATTGGTGGATTTAATCCGAATTAAGGAGATTATATATTTAATTCATTAATTTAATCAAAATGTGTATTTTAATAGGTTTAATTTAACGTTTCGAACCAAGACTTTTAAGTCTCTTTTTTGTTTTTGTTCTTGATTTCTTATGTTTTGTTTTTGTTTTTGTTTTCGCTATTTACCATTCAATATTTACTTAGAAATTGTTGCTATTTTGTTTAATCTTATTGATTTCAATTGATATCTTTGTAAGTTCTTTTTTTTTCCAATTGCCTTTAAATATTTCCCCGTTTTGATCCCAACGAGTCTCTTTAGGTTCAGAGCTTTTTTTAGTTAGTCGGTATGTAGATTGCTGGGTCGATCGGCTGCTTGCTTGGCTAGTTGACTGGTTTGTTGGTTGGCTATGGTTGGTAGACTAGTACATATTGGCTAGTTGGTTTGCTGGTTGGTCAGTTGGTACTTATGTTGGCTTGTTGGTTGATTGATTGATTGTTTGTTTGTTTGTTTGTTTGTTTGGTTGGTTGTTTGGTTGGATTGTTGGTTGGTTGGTTGGTTGGTTAGTTGGTTGGTTAGTTGGTTAATTGGTTTGTTGTTTGTTTGGCTGGTTGGCTGGCTGGCTGGCTGGATGGATGGATGGATGGATAGCTGGTTGATTATTTGATAGGTATATTGGTTCGTTGGTTGGTTCGTGAATTGGCTAGTTGGTTAGATAGTTAATTAGTTGGATAAATGGTTGGTTGGTTGATTTTGAAAGAAAATTGGCAGGAAATTTTAGCAGATTCCACTATTGTATCGCGGCACCATTAACGGCACATATTGACATTCCATACATTTTTGTGGTGGATCTCTGAGGAGACTGCAGCATAATCCATTGATTGATACTGATAGCTTGCATAAAATAGGTAAATATGGAAAATAAAAAAAGAGCTTATCCATCCACCATTAAAATGTTATAAAAAAAAAAGCAAAATAAATGAGATTAAAAAGATGAAAATGGAAAATGTTTATAATTAAACATTATTTATTAAGGAGAAAAAGAGACATAGATAGGTGTTTCAATAACGAACAACTTATGAAGTTTTATAAATATAAAGCAAATCAGATTACGAAGCAACAGAATTTCGCAGTTTGAAACTCAATGGTATAGAATGAAATTATAACGCTTTAGACAGGCTTTCGTCGGATACTAAACAAACGCTCCGTGAAAAGTGAGAAAGAGAGAAGGCAACTAAGAAGAACTCACGCAGGTTAGGAACCTCATTAGAAGTTTGCAACATACCATCTTGAGACATTGTATAACAAACAATAATCTCATTCATATTTTCAAAGAAAATTATTGGTATATTTTTTTATAAACATTGTTAAAGTGCAAATCTTGATTTACTTTACAAGAGTCAAGGAGTACTATTTGGTTTGTACTTATTAGCATTTGTAAGCATACAGCTATAGGGTTTTAGATAGTTGAAAACTTTCAATGACCAGCGAGGTAAATGATTGTGACAGTAGAATACATTTAGTACCGCCAGCGTTCCCTTCATCATATACGCGGTAATCACATTCGGTTAAAATGGCTTATTGATGTGTTTTCTTTATCTTTTTACCCTGATGAGATGATTACATTATTCCCTCAGGAATGCTACTAATGTTTTCTTCGAAACATATGTAGGAAGTATAAAGATTTGAATAAGACCTTCGTTTAACTCCATTTCTTATATATATATATATATATATATATATATATATATATACACACACACATACATACGTACGTGTATAAGTATGTATGTCCGTATGTATAGATCTATGCATATGTATAGATACATATGTAAGTTCCACTTCCTTCTGATGAAGGACTGACGTTTGAAGCGTTGAGATACATTCTCTTTCTATTGATGCAGTACGCTAAAACCATATAATGTTAGACTTCGTTTCACCTATACGTTTATATGTATGTACGTATGTATGTATGCGTATATAATTTATATATATATATATATATATATATATATATATATATATATATATATATATATTTACGTATGTATGTATATGTATATATAGATGTATAAAAGAATATGTATATATATATATATATATATATATATATATATATATATATATATATATATATATATATATATATATACACACACACATACATACGTACGTGTATAAGTATGTATGTCCGTATGTATAGATCTATGCATATGTATAGATACATATGTA
>NC_142939.1:63800886-63805886 GCF_046866305.1 Octopus bimaculoides
AAATCTACCCCAGGACTTATTCGTTGTAAGCCTAGTACTTATTCTATCGCTCTCTCTTGCTGAATCGCTAGGTGACGGAGACGTAAACACACCAGCATCGGTTGTGAAGTGATGTTGGAGGGACAAGCACAGACACACAAACATATACAAGCACATACATATAGATGTATGTATGCATATATAGGACGGGCTTCTTTCAGTTTCCGTCAACTAAATCCACTCACTGAAGATATATTTTCTTGTAGATGTCCAGTATTAACAAGAACCGCTTCAGTTTCTCCAGTCATAAGGAGACATCCTATAAAGGTCACAGTCACTGTCTGTTCTACCTAAAGTATAAATTCCTAAACATGTTTCAATCATTTGACTGCGACCATGCTGGAGCACCATCTTAAGGGATTTTAGTCGAAAGAATCGACCCCAGGACTTATTCTATGCAAGCCTAGTACTTATTCTATCGGTCTCTTTTGCCCAACCGTTAAGTTACGGAGACGTAAACGCACCAACAACGATTGTCAAACGATGATGGATGGGACAAGCACAAACACAAACACATAAATGTATATATATATATATATATATATACATACATACATATATATACATACATACATACATATATATATATATATATATATATATATATATATATATATATTTAAAATCAAAATAAGCAACAAGGATATCCAAAGGTAATGCAGTACAATCGTGCCTTGCGACTCCATTTATTTAAGCAATGTGAACATTACAACAAATATAAAATGCAGAGCAATCCTTACCTGCACAAAGATATAGAAATTTACTGAAATTTCATTTCAACAGAAGGACATATTTTCATAACTACATTTAAACTCTCCAAAATAGAAAGGAAGAATACAAAAACAAACATTTTGACTCAGCCAGACCATACAGGCTAGTAAATATTTCTAAGCAGATTTTTAGCTGTCACTGATTTTATTTGTTTTATTTGTTTCTATTTTATGGATCATCTTATCAGACCTAATGATTCAAAGCTTAAGAGGGCACTAGCATTTTCTTTATAGGGAAAGGGAAAGGGGTAAACAATATACATGGATGATATGGTTATAAAATTTCTTTGGGTTTAGTGACAAACTACTAGAGGAGAAAGGTACCGGAAACCGGAAACCGGAAACCCATGGGAATGGTTGTAACAAAGTGGGCTCTGCTAAAGATACATAATGTATTAGTGGGATGGTATTAAACCGGGTGCAGATGAAGACTGCCACCCAAGATAAAATGATAAGCATGGACATTCTATCGCATCTAGTGATCAACTGGATATAGCAGCCAATTCTCTCCCAATGTCTTCAAAAATGCTACACACGCTCGCTTTGGGTAATATAATTCTAGATACACTATGTTAATATGGGTGGTCGTGCTTGGAAAGCTTTTTATCATAGATTTATGCTCTATAAGGCTTGACCCGAGATAACTAACAAATATCAATTATCAACAATATAATCTCTAATGACAGACGATCGATATTTAAATATATTTATTGAAAATTTATGAAAATTAAATCAGTTTTAGACGCCGGAGATTAGCGAAATGGCAAAGCGTCGGTCTAAATAGTTTGCTGTTATTTGTACCCCCCTCTCTCTCTATTTCTTTCTATTTCACTCTTTCTTTCTTTCTCTCTCTCTCTCTCTCTCTCTCTCTCTCTGATACTCTCTCTCTCTCTTGTTCTTTTTCTCTCTTTCTCTCTCTCTCTCTGGTACTTTCTCTCTTTCCCTTTCTCCGTCTCACTCTTTGTCTATCCCTCCATTTGTCTAGCCCTCTCTATCTCTCATATCCTTTTCTCTTTCATCAATACAAATTCTAGTTAAACGATCTTGCCCTGATTCGATATTTGATCGCTGCTAGAAAATATACTGAGATAAACCAGGTACTTGCACCTCTCCATTTGCAAATTGCCAAAAGAAAGTGCCACAGTGTTCTATAATAATGACGATAACAATAACAATAGCAACAGTAACAATCCTTTCTATTATAGGCACAATGTCAGCAATCATAGGTGGGGGTGGTCAGTCCATTACTTCGACCCCAGAACTCAACTTGTACGTATGTAATCAGGCCCCACTGGTAAATGCCAAAGTCGACCTCGAAGGAATTTGAACTCACAACGTATAGAGCTTGAAGAAATGCCACTTTGACCAACGCGTTAAGGATTCTGCCAGCTCACCACTTCAGTGGGGTGTTAATAATAAGGAGCTTATGATTTGCGACATCACTGATGCCAAGCTGTATCGGCCCCTTTGCCTTTCGCTTGGATAACATCGGTGACGTGGAGATTAGAGATTGGTATGCAGGGCGACTGCTGGTCTTCCGTAAACAACCTTGCCCAGAATTGTGCTTCGGAGGGGAATTTTCTTGGTGCAATCCCATGATCATTCATGAACGAAGGGGGTCTTTACCTTTACCCTTTACTCTTTATCGTATAACAATCCTCCGGTGTCCTACGACCTGCCGGAAAAGAGGGAACAGTAAGCATCAATAAGTCAAGTAAAGAAAGACAGCAATGGCAGCCAGAATTGCAGGCCACAGCGCTCAGGATTAAGCATAAAAGGCAGAAATTTGAACAGTAAAAGAATCATGAAGAGGAAAATGGTGCCTAGGCACGACGGGAGTAGTGTTTATGGGTTTCAAAGAGCAGGGAATTTCTTTAATGCTGCTGTGTCCTGAGAAGTCTTTTATTCCATTCTTCGATAAGTCTGAGCATGAAAAAATGGTTTTAAAATCATGGGTACTGCGCTGTTTGCTGATTTTATAAGTATATCTACGAGCGATAGAGACAGTGTGTGTGTGCGCGCGCGCGCGTGTATGTGTATTTATGTATGCATATATGTATGTATGCGAGTGTCTACATATATATATATGTATATGTATACACACACAGACATATATATATATATATATATATATATATATATACACATATATACATATATATATATATCTATATATGCCTGTGTACGTGTGTGTGTTTACGTATGTGTGTATGTGTGTGTGTGTGTGTACGTGTGTTTGTGTGTGTGTGTTTTGATAGATAAACCGATAGATTTTTATGTATGTGTGTTTGTGTTTATCTCCCCACTGCCACTTAATGACTGGTGTTGGTTTTGTTTACGTCCCCGAAAGATAGCGGTTCGGTCCAAAAGATCGATAGAAGGGCTGGTGGATAATCTTGTGCGCATTATACCATGTCAACTCCTTGGCGTCGAAGCTTAAATGTTTCTATGCCCAGAGAAGCAATGCATTCAAAATACGGTCACTGGCAGACAAAGCATATTCGTCTACTTTCACGTCCATGGGTAGCTTGCAATAGATCGACATTCGGGACAAGATGGCTGTTCAGACTGGAGACACAACACTAAGGCTGACCGTTCCATGGCCATATATATCTTTAAAAAGATGGCGGCTGAGGAAATGAGAATGATGTTACTGAGTGGTATGCATTGAACTTGCTGTTACAGCTGCTCTTCTTCTTCTTCTTCTTCTTCTTCTTCTTCTTCTTCTTCTTCTTCTTCTTCTTCTTCTTCTTCTTCTTCTTCTTCTTCTCCTCCTCCTCCTCCTCCTCCTCCTTCTTCTTCTTCTTCTTTTTCTTCTTCTTCTTCTTCTTCTTCTTCTTCTTCTTCTTCTTCTTATTATTATTATTATTATTATTATTATTATTATTATTATTATTATTATTATTATTATTATTATTATTGTTGTTGTTGTTGTTGTTATTGTTATTGTTGTTGTTGTTATAGCAGTTTTGTATCAATCAATTGTAACGACTCTATTGTCTGTAGCTATTTTATATATAAAACAAATGATATTAAAAGTGTTTTAATATGAAGAAAGAAAAACCTCTGAAATGCAACACTCTCTCTCTCTCTCTCTCTTTCTATATATATATATATATATATATATATATATATATATAAAATAAAATAAAACGATTTGTTTTACTTCTAATATACCCAACAGACATCAATCAAACTAGCAATCAATCAGTCAATTGCTGAATCGATAAATCGATCAATTAATCAATCAATCAACTAGAAATGTAATTTCGTTTCCATAGTGAATTCACATCTCAGTGGATTCGCTTTATGCATAACCGAAACCAAAGCTTTTCTTCGCTCTGTTTCTCTCTTCTCCTCTACTTAAGCCGACAGTTACTGTCAGTATTTTAATAAAGTACATTACATAATTACGATTGGCTAAAATATAAATAATATAAATAATATTTAATAAACAGTTTTTTCTATGGATGTCTGGTTGCAGCCGCCATGATGTTAATTTTCGTTATTTCTAGAATAATTAAGATTGAAAATCTTTATCTGCCTACTTCTTTTCCTCTCTCCTTTTTCTTTTCTCATTCTTCTAGTTTTCTTTCCCCCTAATCTCAGTCATTAGATTGCGACCGTGCTGGAGCATCACTTTGGGAGGATTCAGCCAAACAAATCGACACACCCTCCTCCCCTGCTAGAAGATCATTTTTCACCTGCTTCATATTCTATCATTCACTTCTTTTTATACCGAAACACTAGGTTACGAGAACGTAAACAAACCGACACTGGTTATCAAGCTGTTATCGAGGACAAACGCAAATACAAACATAAACACACACACATAGATATATCCAGATATATATAAATATATCCACGTATATAATACATACATATATATATGTGTGTGTATATACTACAGACTTCTTTTAGTTCCCATCTACGAAATCCATTCACAAGGCTATAGTAGAAGACACTTGCCTAACGGGTTGAAAAGACGATTTTGGCCTCCAGTCTGTTATAAAACAATGTTAACCCATTTTAATCCACTGTTTTAATCCACTTGTTTGAAGACAGTTGTATTTGGTTTGTTTACTGCAATAAAGGTAAACTGAACGCTTCCGTATGTTTGTTATCCCTATTTATATAACTATTTTCAAAATTTCGACAGAGTCAACCTGGTTTAAAATGGATTAAACGTTT
>NC_142939.1:63813386-63840886 GCF_046866305.1 Octopus bimaculoides
CTCTCTCTCTCTCTCTCTCTGATTCTACGATCAGAATTTACACAGAGATACAAATGACTGTGTGTGTATGCAAATATATATATACGCAAACATATATATTCATATGCATATATACACACACTCGCACATGCAAACACACACACACACATGCATGTGTGTGTATATATTTGGGGTGAGGTCTTTAACATGGAATGTAAAACGGAACCAGAGAATGCTGGGACGTAGCCACTCAAACAACAACAAAAACGAACCAGTTTCTGACACTGCTGCAAAACCAGTAGTTTTTGAAGCAAGGGGTGAGTCGTTACCATCAACCCCAATAGTTAGTTGACTGGTACATTCGGAAGAATGAAAGGCAAGGTTCGTTTCGAACGATGTTTTGAACATAAATTGTAGAGGTCAGAACAAATGTGTCAAGGCATTTTTTTCGTATTTTAATCGGTTCGGTGCATTGGTAGATTGGTTAGAGAGTCGCAGTGAAGACAAGGATCCTTGTTCCAACTTTTTGCTCTCTAAAGTCACGTCAGATTTACCTTTTGTCTGGTGTCGAGAAAATTAAGTAGCTGTCATGTACTGGGGTCGATGTATTGCCTAATTCTTCCTGCGTAACTTGTAAAGCTGTATCTACGATAGAAGCAATTAATTATATTTCACAGCTATGTATCTGTTATACCAACAACCATCTACACCTGTAAAGCCTGGAAGACGATAGCAAAAGTGTCTCAATTGTTGGACGTTTCCCATCGACATTGCCTATACAATCCACAGCATCGCTTACCAGGACAGAGTAAGAAATTAAGAGGTAATACGAAGCTCGAGAATGGGAACTTTGCAAGTGACTGAGCGGCGGATACGGTTTTATTTGCCTTGTGCTTCGATTACCACAGGAAAGATATGCTACTATCGTGATGGAGTCGATGCAAGAAGGAAGAAAGAGACCGAGAAGACCAAGAAAAACCTGGTGCAGTAGTTCCGGGACGACATGACAGCGATGGGGAGTCGGCCCCGAGTGTATCCAGGAGGAAGGTGAGCAGTCGGGATACTTAGAGAAGGCTCACCCCGTTGTGCTGATAACATTGGAGGATGTAAGAGTAGTGTGACGTGTTTGTGAATTAGAATTTTATCCTTGTTGTTTATTTTGTAATTTAACACCTGGTCATCCTTGACTTCACCAGGCCTGTGATCAAAAGCATTCCTTCCGTAGCCATCTCTTATTTAAGGAGTAATGTACTACATATTGGTTTCAAATTTTGGCACAAGGCCGACAAATTTAGTTCCACTATGTGAGACGATTATATCGACCCAGTGCTTCACTGGTACGCATTTTATCGATCCCCAAAAGAACGAAAGACAAAGTCGACTTGGGCGGAATTTGAACTCAGAACATAAAAACTGACGAAATGCGCCTAAGTATTTTGCCGGTGGGATAACCAATCTGCCAGTCCGCCGCCTTAGTAATATACTATAAATATACTATATATTACCTTGTCTAATTTGTCCGTTTTAAAACGGTAGTGACTGGTGTGTGAAGGCGCATGGACATGTGTCGCGGGTATTGGGTTAAAGATCACTAGGGTATAGTTTCGATACCCGGTCTAAGCTGCAGGTAATTATGTCTTTAAAGAAGGCAGTTCATGTTACGTCATGTCTGTATGCTTGGCTCAAAATGTCTGCCAGCGATATCTAGAGTTCAAACGTGCAGCAGATGGCGTGTCGTTCAGAGGGAAGAGTGTCTTGTACGAGCCACTAAAACACTTTGAAAGTCCGGATAAACTCCACCACTTATGATCTAGTAAGGTTCAGGCATAAAGTGTTTTGAGGGCTATTTAGCTGCTGTTTCTAGCTTATTAAAGCAACTTTATTCAGCAAGTCTTATTCCACTAAGTCTTCTAGTCAAAGGCATTCCAACCGTAAGCATCCAGGCTTTTTTCTTTATTTGTATTGAAGGGAACTTATGATTTCATTGATCCAACTTGTCCATTATTTTTTGAAAACTTTAGCATGTGATTTAAAGACGTTTTGACTGCTACTTCTAGCTTGCCGAGCAACCATACAGAGACCATTCATCTGGCTCACCAATTAATCGCTTCTTAACGTACGACAAATTAACACTAATATCCAAATTACTTCACTTTCATATACCTAATTAATATTTTTTGATTAGCTACAAGCAATTAACAGCTTCCAGAAGATCGATCGATGTAGTTAAACCAATTGCAACATGTAAAATCAGTTAGTTTAACAGCTGTGGTTGTTTTTTGTTTTTTTTTTTTGTTTCATTGCTGTTGTGATTTAACCCCAGGCCACCTCTGACCGAGAGGACCTATGATCAAAACTATTTCTGCATTTACATATGACCAAATAATGTTCTAGTCTTGTTTTTTTTTTTACTTTGTCATTTTAACTCTTACGTTTTTCAAGGGAATGGTTCTTAATCATAAAAGCGAAACTATGCGGCGCTCCTATACCATGCGGCACTTTGTCTACCTGACTTAGGTAATTCAATGCCCGTTGCTCCATCCATCTCAGATGAAACGCTTATCCGCCTAGTGACGCTGATACCACACTCTCTAACTTTATTTATGTTACATCCTCATTGTTCCGCTGGTTCAAAGTTGTGACAGCGTCCCTGTTAAGATCCGACGCTTAAGGTACAATATATAGATACATACAAGCACACACACACACACACACACACACACACACACACACACACACACACACACACACACACACACACATATATATGCATGCATATGTACATACATTCATGATGGCTGAGGGATATCAGTTGTGTTCCTTTGTTGAATAATTACTAGCTAATTTAGATATGAAACCGTTGGTTTCAGATTATTGAATTAAATTCCAGCAGTTAATTTATTTCCCACCTTTCCACAGATGGACACAAACCAATAATCTAAACACAAAACCACACACACACACACGCGCGCACCCCATAACTATCTATCTATCTATCTATCTATCTATCTATCTATCCATATATATATATGTATATATATATATATATATATATATATATATATATATATATATATATATATATATATACATACATATGTATATATATATATATATATATATATATATATACACACACATATGTATATGCCTGCCTCAAAGTGGGTTTATGTATGTATGAATGCATGTATCTCTCTCTCTCTCTCTCTCTCTCTCTATATATATATATATATATATATATATACATACATATATATATATACATATATATATTTATATTTATATACATACATACACACACACATATGCGTGTGTCTCAAAGTGGATCTATGTTTTTTATGTATGTACGTATGAATGCAAGCATTTATCTTTCTGTATATCTATGTGTGTGTGTGTGTATACATATATACATACATGCATAATTTTAAGTCATGTTTTGTGATATGATTCATGTGCACACATGCATATATATATATACAAACACAATATGCATACACATATATGAGTATATATATTTTTATATATACCTGTGTATGTGTGTGTGTATGCGTGTGTATGTGTGTGTGTATGCGTGTGTATGTGTGTGTGTGTAAATATATAGGTACGCGTTTATGTACGTATATCTATACATACATTCTTACACGTACACATATACATATACCTATATATATATATAGCAATACATATACCTGCATTATTTTTGTTTACTGAATTCTTGGAGATATTTCAAATTTCTAGGAATCAACACTTTTCCCTCTTCCAAACAAACTGATAATAATAATAATAATAATAATAATAATAATAATAATAATAATAATAATGATAATAATAATGATAATAATAATGATAATAATAATAATAATAATAATAATAACAATAATAATAATATAAAATAAAACACTCACGAATAAATAATTTTCTGAAAATCTTGTTCATTTGTTGTTTCTCTTTTCTTTTTCTTTTTTTTTTCTTTTTTTGATGATTTAAAGAGCATCATGGGAATTGTCATTTATTACTAAACTAAAATAACCTCGTTTAACTTAATGAAAAATCACTGTCAGATTAGAGAAATCTCCTGAGATTAATAAGGTCCTATTTAATTTATTTTTTCTATGTTTTCAGCGGCATTTGGCAAAGTTCTGTTGTCGTCGAGGTGAAATTTATTTTATCTCAACCTCCATAACAACTCGTCGGCAGAATTTATATCATGTTATATCACTTGATATTATTATTCTTGTTGTGGTTTTTATTGTTGTTGTTGTTACTATTTGTGCTATCTATCTTGTACTTGTTTCAGTCAATAGACTGCAGCCACGCTGAAGCACGGCCTTGGGGAATTTTAGTCTAATGAATCGACTCTAGTACGTGTGCAGTTCTATTTTTCATTTTAAACTTGGGATTTATTCTATCAGACTCTCTTTGCCGAACCGCTAGATTAGGAAGACTTTAAAAACACCAATACCGGGTGACAAACGGTGGTGGGGAACAAGCATAGACAGAAACACACTCATACACACACAACACACGCACGCACACCTACTTTATTATCTCCCCTTCTTCCTAGCTCTCCTCTCTCACCACCTCCGTCCAGCCAGCCGCCTTGATCGACTGCTAGCCATTAAAGCTTTTTTTTATTCTCTGTTTGTTGATTTCCTTGTGTTCCTTTCTGTTGAAGAGCGTAGTCTCAAAACGTAGAAAACTTTCTCACCTTCTTGAGCGTCAAACTAATACACCTGCTTGTTGTTTATACATCTGTCTTCGTCTTTTTTTTTTGTAAATTCCAACTACATATATATACATACACATACACGTATGTATGTATGTATATACACACACACACACATACACACACACACACACACACACACACACACACATATATATATATATATATATATATATATATATATATATATATATATATATACGACTGGCCTCTGTCTCCCAAATCTACTCACAAACTTTGGTCAGACCGAGGCTATAGTAGAAGACTCTTCCCCAAGTTGCCACGCTGTAGGACTGAACGTGAAACCATGTGATTGGGAAGCAAACTTCTTACCACACTGCCATTCCTATGTCTATAGATTGTTATTATTAGTTCAATGATCTTTATTGTTGTGGTTGTTGTTGCTGTCGTTGTTGTTATTGTTGCCGTTAGCATTGTCTTTCATGCTACAAGGCCGCGAACTGGCAGAATTGTTAGCAGACCGGGCGAAAGGCATAGTGGTATTTCGTCTGTCTTTATGTTCTGAGTTCAAATTCCGACAAGGTCGACTTTACCTTTCATCCTTTCGGGGGTCGATAAATTTAATTACCAGTTGCATACAGGGGTCGATCTAATCAACTGGCCCCCTCCCCCAGATTTCAGGTCTTCTGCCTACAGTAGAAAGGATTATTACACTTGCCGCTAAGGCAGCGAACTGGGTGAATCGATAGCACGCCCGGTGAAATGTTCAGCGAAATTTAGTCCTTTACGTTCTGAGTTCAAATTCTGCTGAGGCCGACTTTTGCCTTTTACTCTTCCAAGGCCGATAAAATAAGTACCAGTTAAATGCTGGGGACCGATCTGATCGACGTACCAGCTTCTCGAACTTGCTAGCCTTGTGCCAAAGTTTAAAATCAATATTTTGATCCTAAATTGATTCTTTCTGTCTTTGTTTCCTATTCTTCCCCTCTTCCTTCCCTCCTCCTCTTCTCGTGAACCTCATCCTACATTTTCGTTTTCTTTTTCTTCCGCCTCTTCTCCCTCCTCCTTTTCCACTTTTCCTTCTCGTCGACCTCCTTCTTCTCCTTTTTCCTTTTCTTCTCTCCACACACTACTACACATTCAGAGACTTTAGAGCGCTAAATAGAACGCCTTGCAAACATTCAGTCCGTTCCATACACTGAATTCAAATCTGTCATTCATCTTTTCTGGAGAAAATAAATAAAATTAACAGAACTTTTGTAGCGAGGAAGGAAGATACAACAATAATGATTAGTTTATATCTTATTTGGGCGGGCCTTTGTAGTATAACTAGAACAGCTTAACATCGCTTCACATCGCAACCCCCCACTCTGAAATGACTAGTAAAACATCATACCGGGACCCGGCTATTTTCAAAGACTTCAGAAAATTCCTGGATATAAAGAAGGTAATCGTTACCGTTTTGTGTAGGAATCCGGAAAGGATCTCGATAATAATTCTTGACAGAATTCCTACAAGAAGCCCAACTAAGCAACCAAATTTCCCTCAAATAACATTGCGACCTTAAGACAGTTAAGAACACGTTAGATGATAATGGTAGTTCGTGGATTTCATTAACAGAGTGTTGTCACGACTGGGTTGCTCTTGAACGTTGGTCTGGTGTAGGCATGAGCAATCTCTTTCGAGAAGAGGGCGGCATGAGACAAGGCTCATTATCAGGTGGACCGCACAACTAAAAGTATTCATGATAATTGCTTTGTTAAACATGCTATTGAGAAAGTCCCGTGGGCCGCATGTTCCCCATAAGTGATCTATTCTATCAGGGTTGAATCGGAGGTTAAACAAAAACCTGAAAAACTTCGAGTATTAGCTGGCAAAGCGAAGTGTTATAAGGTACTTCGACGTCCTTCTCCCTACATCAGTCTCTACCTTTCTTTCCCTCTCCTAATCTCTCTCTCCCTCTCGCCGTCTCCCTCTCTCCCTCTCCCTCTCCCTCTCCATCACTCTGACTCCCCTTTCTCCTTCCTTCTCTCAACCAATTCTGCTCACTCACTTCCGCTGTCCGTCTAAATATTATTTTCTTTAACGCCCATGTTAAAATGGCGCTTAATATTACTTAACATTAGCGCTGCATTCATACTTCCCTTCCTTTTTGTGTAAGAAACTTTTAGTCCTGATATTCCTTTGTCAGATTCCAGTCAATAATACAGCAGCAAAACTAAGAAACAACCACTTTATGCAGTTTAGATATGATTGGAATATATATTCCTTGCATATGTTCCAGATTGGGAAAAATATATAAAAAAAAACGCCAACAATAAGCAAATGCGCGCGCACACACGCACAAACACATATATACGTGTGTATACACACACACACACACACACACACACATATATATATATATATATATATGATGATGATGATGAAAGGCTAAAGCAAAAATTGAAGGAAAGAAGCTACGATCAATATTTTATAAGTGCACCACTAGAGGGAGATATATGCACTTAATTGATGTGCTTTTCTCACGTTCCAAACCAATCGATAGCGAGTTCGCATTGACTTTTAGACCGGTGTATCGGCTTATCGACTAATGAATTATAAGAGAAATACTAAAGATGGTTAGTTGGAGAGCGGAGAAAGAGAGGGAAGAAAAAAAATAATCAGAAATAAACAAGATAAACAAGGAAGAATATCGTCCAAAGAACAACTGGAAATAAAGGAGAAAATACTCAATAAAGCAGAAATAGTTTCTGTATTTAAGACATGTTTAGATTGAGGAGAGTTTTTATACAAAAGCTTGATCAATGGCGTCAGATTAGTGTTTAAGCACATCGACTGCTCATCACTTTTATCTCTCTCTCTCTTTCCATCTCTATCTCTCCCTCATTCTATACCCCCCTCTCAATCTCACGCTCTCTCTCTCTCTTTGTCACACACAATTTCTCTTTCTATCTTTATCTATCTATCTATCTATCTAGCCGTCTGTATGTCTGTCGTCTGCCGATCTGTCCTTCTGTCTTGTCCGTCTCTTTACTGTTTGTCAGAATGTCTGTCTATCTATCTACTTGTCTATTTATTATCTCTTGTCTCCAATCTGTATATCTATCTACTTATCAACATCTATCTATCTATCTATCTATCTATCTATCTATCTATCTATCTATCTATCTATCTATCTATCTATCCCCGCTGTGTCCTACTATCTCAGTTTCTAAAATTTCTCCTCTCCACCTATCTATTTATCTACCAATCACTCTCTCATATCTATCTCACTCTTTCTTCCACTCTCTCTGTCTCTCCTCTCTTCATAATATTGTCTCTTTTCTCGCTCTTCCGCTTTAAATTTCTTCCTCGTTCACTTCTCTCTCTCTCTCCTTCAGTCTTTCATCACTTACTCTTTCTTCCATTAATTTTATCCCCCTCCTCTTCATCTGTCCATTACATATTGCACTATTTCCTCTCACTTTTTCTGCAACCTTCTCTTTCTCTCTCTCTCTCTCTATCTCTATTTCTCTTTCTTTCTATCTCTCTTTCTCTCTCTCTCCCTCTCCACCACTCTCCTCACATTTTCTTTTTCCTATCTCTCTCTCAGCTGTCTCTCTTTCTATCTCTCTTTTCTTTCTCTCTCCCTCTCTCTCCCTCTCTCTCTCCCTCTCCTCAAATTTTATTTTTCTTACCTCTCTCTCATCTATCTGCTCTCTGTCTCTGTCTCTGTCTCTCTTTCTCCCTCTTTCTCTCTCTCTCTCCACCACACTCCTCGCATTTTTCTCCTACCTCTCTCCTCTCTCTCTCTCTCTAACTCTCTCTCTCTCTCTCTTTCTCCCTCTCGTTCTCTCTCTGTTTATCACTTGTTTCCCACCCCCTCTTTTGCCCTTCCCATACAGTTCTTCAATTAACAAACACAATATTCTTGAAGTATGTGCTAACATGAGTCAGATGACGTCACATAGCACTAATGGCCTATCATAGAACTGATTTTTATTCTCTTTTCCCTGATATCGTGAATTTAATAAAAACTTTCCAAATATATCTATATTCAGGCAATCTGGCAATACGGTCAATTTAAAATATTGTATTTTCAAATCATTTTCGTTTTTTATCCAATAATATCTTAATTTTTACTGTGCATAGATTCAACATTATCCCATTAAAGTTTTCTGATCTTTTACTTTTTATATATATATATATTTTTTCTTTGATAATATTGTTCGCTTCTATCTCTGTGTCTCTCTCTCTCTCTTTATTTCTTTCTTTCTTTCTTTCTTTCTTTCTTTCTTTCCTTCTTTCTCTTTTTCTCTCTTTCTTTCTCTCTCTCTCCCTATATATATATTCGTATGTATGTATATATAACGTGGGTGGTTTATTAGCAAATTAAAAACCTAAAGATGAATTGATAGACGTTACTAAAGTGACAGAGGGTGCAAGGTGGTACCAGCATTGCTAGAAATAAGAGTTAAAACGACTCAATGTCAACTTACTAAGACAGTGCTTCTGTGTTTAATGCGTCGTTTTGTCCCTTATTTCTACAAATGCTGGTACCACCTTGTACCCAGTGCCACTTTAGTAACGTCTATTAATTTGCCTTTAGATTTTGAAATTGCTAATAAGTCACCCCCCCCCCCATATATATATATATATATATATATATATATATATATATATATATATATATATATATATATATATATATATACAGGGAGAGAGAGAGAGAAAGAAAGAGGAAGAAAATATTAAACTACAAAGACGGAATGAAATAATAGGAAATAGGTTGTATTAGTTGTATTGAAGGAGTTTTTAACGTTTCGAACTTACGCTCTTGTACTGAAATGATAGATGAAGAGATTTAAAAAAAATGAGAGAAAAACGTGTCATGTTGTTGTTGTTGTTGTTGTTGTTGTTGTTGTTGTTGTTGTATAGTCCGAAGCTCACCATCAGTAAGCAGACCTATGATCACAGGTAAACCTATGATGGGACCCACATCAGGAACACGCTGTTATTGATTTCTATTTCCTGCATACACTGCAGCCAGAATCACATTCTCCAATGTGTCCTTAGATCCTTAGATGCAACGGTGTGCGATCTGAAGTGTTACTTCGCACTGGAATATCTTCTGAACCACCAATTCTCAGCTAAATTTGTCGTTCATATGATATTCTAGTTGCGATTATCACTAGTCTACAAAAAAGGCCCACCCACAAAAAAGAAATAAAACCATCTAGTTTGCTACCAGCTACGAAAATAAAGCGATACTGGGTATCCTGATGCATCACTACATATCTCATAGAATAAAGTTATTTAAAGAAAGATATGTCAAATACCAGTCTTCTTTACGACACATAGACAAGAAGAAAACCACAAAATTAGATAGCCATATTTTGGATCTCAAGGTAAGCAATATTCACAAAACATCAAGTGGAACATTTTTAAATAACTCAAACCATACGTTAATGGGTTAAGGCGGTGTGGTCTTTGTATAATCGAAGCAGCTCAAATCGTTTTTAAATCTAAGGACTCCACCGACCAACGGAATTTTAGATCCGATGTATTCACGAAATGTAAGCATATATATAAGTTTCTATTCTTGAACTGGACAACATCATCCCCTCCAGATTAAACATACAGTCTTACAAGCTTTAACCTCTCCTCGTCGATTGAACAAGATCAGTTGTTCTTTGTAAATTTTAACTCTAAGCGCACAACTCGTGTCTCCTTTCAATTTTTTTACACGTTTCAATGTTCTTCTCTCCTTTCAATGTTTTTCTCTACTTTCCTTTTTCATTTTCCTTTCTTTCTCGCTTTTTCTCAGAGAGCAGCCTTGTATTTTAGACTGAATGATTGTCTGATAATACACGGCACATAGCACGCAACACGCCACACAACGTCGACCGTCCATTGTTTTAGATGAAGTATGAAACCTATAGTTGCTCACATTTATATCCTCTCAATATTTATTTCTTTATTGCCCACGGGGGTCTAAACATAGAGGGGACAAACAAGGACAGACAATGGGGTTTAAGTCCATTACATCGACCCCAGTGCGTTACTGATACTTAATTGACCTCGAAAGGATGAAAGGCAATGTCGACCATGTGTATGTGCGTGTGTGAGGTGCGTGCATGTGTGTGTGCGCGTGTGTGTTTCTATGTGTGTATATGTATGTGTGTGTTGAGGGAGTTTGTGTTCTGTGTATGTGTTTGATTATATATATAGTAGTCACAGCTCCATATTCCGGCGGACACACATACACTCACTCACACATGCAGATACACACAAATCCACATACATATGCATACACAATAATGCATGAAGATATTTCCACTGAGCTCACCGTAACCTTTCTTAACATAAATGATGATGACGATAACGATGACGACGACGATGATGATGATGATGGTGATGATGATGGTGATGATGACGGCGATAGCGAATATGATATTAATGACAATGTCGCCGGTGTCAAGAACGATGACGATGCTGATGAGCACAATGATGGTTGGATGGTAATGGCCGATGCCGATGTTAATGATAATGAACATGGCGACTATGATGGTATAGATGATGATGATGATGATTACGATGATTAGATTGAGGATTAAGATTATTTCATCTCCAAGATCTCTTCCAGCTGAAGAAACTAAGTGGAGGAAAAAAAGTCAACAATTATTTTGAATGCTAAAAAAAAAAAAAAAAAACAGTTGAAAATATATTCGTAGTTCAAAGAAATCTTTGCGAATGCAGTGATATCTTTGATTGGTTTTGTGGCAGGATTCTTAGCATAATTAAATATCTTGCTTTTACCGCCATAAAAAAAACGAGTAAAATATAAATAAATAAATAATTAATAAATAAATAAATGGATAAACGTTTCCATGACATCTGAAAAGTGTGAAGAAATAAATTTAAAGAAATCTCAGTTTGACTCGTTTGTTTTGCTGTTGTTCTTGATGATGATGATGATGATGACGACGATGATGATGATTATGGTGATGATGGGTTCCGTGGTTTTTATCTCATCAATATGCGGTACGATTAGTTCCGATCGAAGTACAATGCCAATTATTTTGAAATTATGTTTGAAATTTCATACTTTTAGTTTTTGAGAAAAAAAATTATCAACAAAAACAATTTCTTTTTCTTTTAAATTTTTCTTTTAAACTGTTCTTTCTCAGATGTCAAAATAGAAACAAAATTAATTTAAAAAATAAAAAATATAACTATAAATAAAAAGAAACATGTTACAAATCTGTCCCTCTTCCCAGCAAAGACCACCACAGACAAAAATAAATAGATAAAATAAAATAATTTGTTTTAACTTTGGTAACATCGAAAGATGGCGGCAAGAATAATTATTTTCAAATTCAGTTTTGCCTTTTCGTCTTAGGCTTTTGATATTATCATTATTATTATTATTATTTTATGTCTGACTTTTGTTTTGCATTTGTACAAGTTGGATCCAAGTCTTACCCAGAGACCTCAAGAGACAACAAGTTAGAAGTTCATGTAGGTTATTATTATTATTATTATTATTATTATTATTATTATTATTATTATTATTATTATTATTATTATCATCATCATCATAATCATCATTATTATTATTATTATTATTATTATTATTATTATTATTATTATTATTATTATTATTATTATCATTATTATTATTATTATTATTATTATTAAGGCAGCGAGCTGCCAGAATCGTTATCACGCCAGACAAAAAAAGCTTAGCAGCCTTTCGCTCGTTCTTACATTATCAGCTCACATTCTGCCGCGATCGACTTTGCCTTTCATCCTTTCGGGGGTCGATAAATTAAGTACCAGTGAAACATTGAGGTCAATGTAATCGACTAGTCCCCTCCCCACAAATTTCAGGCCTTGTGCCTATAACAGAAAAGATTATTCTGTTTTTTTTTGTTCTTACTGCTGCTGCTGCCGTTGCTGCTTCTCTTGTTGTTGTTGTTGTTGTTGTTGTTAGCTTGTATTGAAACTGTTTGAGATCTCTGGACGCGTCAAAAAACAATGACAATTGAGTGGGAAAAAATTGCTAATTTGTGCGTATTAGTCACTTTGTAATGGCTTTGTTTTCCTTTAGTGTTTCTGTGCGTGTGTGTGTGTGTGTGTCACGCGTATGTATGAGTGGGTGCGAGTTTGTAATCATGCGGAATACAAAACCTATTTGTATCTATGTTTTCTAGAGAATATTCCTTCCTTCTTTTACCCCCCTTTCGTCGCCCCGCCACCCCGCAACTTCATTACACTTCGTTTCTTTCGTTTCATGACAAAGAAAATAAAGAAATGTAAAAGCGCCTCGCACTGTTATACATAAGCGTATTCTTGCAAAGGAAAGATGAAAATAAAAAAGAAAAAAATTAACTCTTTGTTTACTGCTCGCGTAATTGTTATTACACTCTGTGAAAATTTGTGAGAATGGATACCGAATTAATTACAAGAATTCTGTGAAGAATTACCAATGCACAACCTCACATAATCACCCATATCGATTACGGCCATATTTGGTAATTATAGCTCGCTTTGGTGTTATATATTTATTATATATTTTAGTTTATTCATTTTACTTTAGTTTATGTTTTTTCATATTGTAATTTCTTTTTATATTCCGTTCTTGGAGCCATTACACATCCTTGGAGAATTTTATAATAGTACCGCAGTTATTTTATATGTGTTTATTTTCTGGTAACTTTTGCTGCTTTGTTTTACGGAACAGGGCAACAAATATACACGTAATATATACACATATATACACATGCATATATATATATATATATATATATATATATATATATATATATACATATATATATATATATATATATATATATATATATATATATATATATATATATATATATATATATATATATATATATATGTATGTATATATACATACATACGCACACACATATATATATATATACACGTGCATGAAAATATGTGTGTGTGTGTGTGTGTGTGTGTGTGTGTGTGTGTGTGTGTGTGTGTGTGTATCTGTGGGATAAAAGCAGCTAGAAAGTTAATACTTAATTTCTAATTTTAGTAGGTACGAAAAAAATGGTTACTTTCTGCTCGCTTTTTACCATAACCAGAAATATACTACTTGATAGTATAAAAGTATAACTGTTTTCATTATCTTTTGGAGTGTACTTTTTTCTGATTCATGGACAACTGTCTAATACATATGTGGGCCGGGGGGGCGTAGGTTTCTGATTGTGATGGTGATGCAGGGGGATACAAGTGGATAGAAAACGTCGCTGAAGAGGTCACAGGTGTGTGACGAAAGATTTCCAGACAATGGACATAAGAATAAAAAAGAACAAAAATAAACGTGTGAAGAACGAATATATAGTGCGTGTGTTTATTTGTCTAAAAACATAATGACCGTCCCGAAATATAGCAATATCTCTTTCGACACACAATTTCACATCAGGGATAATACAAAAGAAATTCGTAAACATTATATATATATATATATATATATATATATATATATATATATATATATATATATATATATGAAATATCATATTTCTAAATCTCTCAGAGAGAGTTAAGCAGTAGTGATGCGATAAAGTTGTTGTATATTGTCAACTTAATGTGACAATCCCAATAAGGGAATATACTACTGCTGTTTAGCCCTAGGAAGCTGGACCGCTTCCTGTCGGCCTTGACTATATATACATATATATATATATATATATATATGTATATATATATATATATATATATATATATATATATATATATATATATATAGATAGATAGATAGATAGATAGATAGATAGATAGATAGATAGATAGGTTTCTTTATTAGCCACACAGGGCTCAACACAGAGGGGACAAAATACAAATGTAGAGTTTTTCTTTTCGAGGGGGTCGAAAACAAAGCAGAAAAAAAACAAAAGTGGGGACAACGATGAAAAAAAAAAAAAAAAAAAAAAAAAAAAACATCGCAAAACGTTTGGGGTATTTACCAAAAATACGAAAAATACAAAAAATTCCCAATAAATGGGGAGGTTATCCGTGGAAAGAAAAACCTACGAAAAGACCACGGTAACCTCGGTCTTTAGCGTCACAGTTTGTTAAATAAAATTTCTCTGTTTACAAAATTTTAAAACGTTTTATAGAATCATGGTCAAGGTGGCTTCGTCATTTATACGTGCCATTCTTGCTACATGTATCCATCTTTTTTCGAAACATTTGCTAGACAACACTTGCCTCTCTACTCTCACCTTCCTTTTCAAGTGATACTTGAAAAAGTTGATGAGAGATTGACCAGAGAGGAAAGTATTTGTCTCTAATCCTTTCAGACGCGTCCACCAGATGCATTCTTTGGCCATAGCCACAAGTACGATAAATACAGCTCTTCCTTCCCGTTTAAAGGAAGGAGGCGTGACGATATTGACGATAGACTCGGTCGATAAACCGACTCGTCCCACACGCGACAGCAGTCGTTCGACATAAGCCCACAGCTCCGAAATGGTTGGACACTGCACGAGTGCGTGCAGAACGGTTTCATCGCTCTGACCGCATCTCGGGCAGGTCGGCCCCACATTTCGCGAGCCGTGTCTATAGAGCTTATCCCGAACGGGTAGCGCCTCTCGGTAACACTGCCAAGCCAGGGATCTCTGGAAGTTGTCCATAGGTCCCGGCCCGAAAGTCGTCCTGAACAGGCGGGTCAGGTATTCCTCGTCGACGCCCAGGTTCGCCCCGAGATCGTCGTCGTACCTGCCCTCCACTAATCCCCTATAGAATGACTTCGTTGTGATGCAGCCGCTCAAGGTCGACCCGGGACGGCAAAGTTGTTGCAGAGCAACGCGACACTCACGGTGCCATTCGCCATTCCTCGGCCTCTTTTTGATCCACGACTGCAGCTCGGTCATGGAGACGAGCTGCGGGAAAGCGCGTCGCACAAACGGCGACCACACCTGCTCACCGTCGTCTACGTAGAGCCGGAGATGTCGCAGTCTCAGCGCATGTCTGCGCATCATCAACCACGGCATGCCCAGCCCTCCTTTCAGCGGGTGTTGGCAACAAACGGATCGCCTCACCATCGGAACGCTTCCTTTCCACAAAAAGCGGAAGAGGATGCGCTCCATTTCGGTGATGGCGCGATCGGGACAAGGCACGACGGTCAGGCGGTATTCGATGACGGACGCGATGTACGCGTTCGCCACCTCCGCCCGACCTTTTAGGGACAGCTTCCTCTCGGACCATTGCCGGCAGAGAGTGGCCACCCTACTCGTTATCTCGTCCCAGTTCTTCTCCGTTTGCAGGTCCGGACCGAACCAGACTCCGAGCAACTTGACCGGACCGTCCGTCCAGCGTCCCACTACTGAGGCGCTGCCGGACGGTATGGGCTTGCTTCTCCAGGTGCCGAGCAGCAAACCCACCGACTTATCCCGGTTGATTTTCGCTCCCGTCACCGCTTCGTAGTCTTTCAGCGTCTCGCCGACAAGCTCGATGTGCTCGTGGCTAGACGCTATGACGGTGACGTCGTCCGCGTATGCCGACACGCTCGTCCCGCACCCCAGTTCTCGCGGGATGCCCCTCAGCGTCGCCAGCTTCCGCAGTAGTGGCTCGAGAGTCAATACGTATAGGAGCGGCGACAGGGGGCATCCCTGACGAACCGAACGTGCAATGTCGAAGGGTCCCGATAGACGTCCATTGACGCGAACAACCGAACGGATGCCTGTGTACAAGGCAGCCATCCAGCCGCGGAAAACGGGACCGAAGCCGGCCGCTTCGAGGACGGCCTCCAAGTATCGATGGTCTACCCTATCGAAAGCTTTCGATTGATCCAAATTGATCAGGGCCCCACCCATGCCAGGTTCCTTAACTACCCTCTCTATGATGTAGCGCATCAGATGGAGGTTGTCATGGATGCTCCGGCCCGGCACGGCGCACGTCTGCGCCGTGCCGACCAGTTTCTCGATGACAAGCGCCAACCGCTTGGCTAACACCTTGGCCAAAATTTTCATGTCTGCATTGAGCAGAGTGATGGGCCTAAAGTTATCTATGGCGTCCCCCTTGTTTGGATCTTTCTTCAGCAGCGTTACCGCTCCTCGGCTCACAAAACCGGGAATGCTCCCGTTCTGCTGCCAGTTGCAGTACACGACCGCCAAGACTTCTCCAAACAAGTCTGGCATACAGTTGTAAAGCTCGTAGGGCAGACCATCCAAACCCGGAGATTTGTCCGTCGAGCAACCCGCCATCGCGTCCCTCACCTCCTCCGCCGTGATGACCCCTTCGCAGCACTCCGCCTCTCTTGCCGAGAGTCGTGGCAAGCTGTGCAGGTAGGCACTAAAGTCCACCCTGCCTTCTCGCTCGCCACTCCTCCCGAACAGTCGGGCAAAATGCCGCTGAAACGCCTCGCACATCTTGCTCGGCTCGAGCAATTCGCGCCCCTGTTCGTCTACCAGAGACCGGATGGTGGCTCTGTTACCCCGCTGCGCCTCCGCCACCCGGGCCTCTCGTGCGGCTCCAACACCTTCATTCCTCAGAGCACGCATCCTTGCCCTGACAGCACACCCTTCGTGTTTAGCATTGAAGTGTTGGTCGAGGGCCAACCTCGCCGCTAAAACGTCGGATGCGATGCCACTTCGCAATGCCTCTTCTAACTTTATCACTAGCTCCCCCTCTTCTCTGTTCCTCTCTACAGCTAGTGCCCTGCTATACCTTATTGCTTCCGCCCTCACTGCTCTCTTGAGGGCAAACCACCATTTGTTGTTGACGATGGCTCCCGTCAAAGCCCTCTTTACTAACGTGCTAATCCGGTCTCTGAAAACTTGTCTCGACGGGAAAGACGCGTTTAGTTTCCAGTAACCGGGACCCTGCCTATGTGCCTTATCTAAGTCTAGCGTACACGTCACAAGTTTGTGATCCGTGTAGCTGACTATGTGGAACTGTGGACATCCTAAACTATCTCTATCTCTTGTCCTACACACTATCCTATCTAGATACGATCTCGACGACCCAATGCGGTTGCTCCAAGTCCACGTTGGCACATTTGGGTGGTCGAGTCGGTACCTGTCAGACAACTGGAAGCGTCTGAGCAGGTCTATGAGGCCTTTGCATCCCCTTCTAGTTTTGTCACTCCCCACGTAGTCTAGATGCGTGTCCAAGGTAGCATTCCAATCCCCCACTAAAAGTAAGGGACGAGACGTTCCCAGGAATACTTCTAGACGTCGAAAGAAGTCTGACCGACCTGTTAAAGGAGGCACATAAACTGCCAGCAACCGAAAAGCGCCTCCATCGCTGCCGTCCACATCTAGGACAACCAGTCTACCCTCCGGGTCCGTAAATATCGTCTTTACTTGGAGATCCAGACTCTTGCGAAAAAGAACCGCCGTGCCACTACCGCCCATCCTCGGCAGACAGGGAGAAAAATAAATGTTAAACTGTCCGCCAAACATGGACTTTAGGGCCCGCGGTTCATGGAGTCTGGTCTCACTAATGGCTATGATATCCAAATTGTGTGACTTGATGTCATTTAAGAGGTACCCTTGTTTCCAAGGGGACCCTAAGCAACGCACATTCACACAACCAATCTTCACCATGATTCTATTTATACGTGTGCTTTAAAGCACAAAACAAAAGAACAGAGTGTTACTTGCCGTTAGAAAGTTTTGTTTCCTCCTTGGATTTTTCACCAAGGAGGCTATTGTACAATTTCTTGCACAAATATTTCTGGAATCCCCCTACCGAGTTGGGGTAGAGGGATTTTATTGTGTTGTGTAATGCTGGTGTTACATGAATAATTTTAATGTGTTTTGGCGGTGTTGTACGTGGGTGGTTGTTGGTTTTGATATCGTTATTTGTGATGTTTGTTTTAGAGTTGATGTAATTCATCAACTCTGTGTTTGTACTGTCTATTGCTGTTAGCATTGTTTTTTTTATATTACTATTGGTGTTAGTAGTATTTTCGGGAGATGTGAATCTCCCTGCTTTGTTTGTGTTTGCATTTTGTTTTGTTTTCTTCTTACTGCGCTTCCTCTTTCCTTTCGTAGCTATTTTCCACTCCTCCCCACTCTCTTCATCGGATGATGGGAGATCTGAGGAGTCAGAAAGAGGTAACGGCAAATTTTGTGCGTCTGTGTGTGTTTCTGTGAATGTTTGTGTTGCTGTTTTTATTGATGTTGGCTCCTTGTTATTTATGTGTGGTGTATGTGATATGGGGGAGGGAGAGGCAGTCTTGGAATAATCTTTTTTTTCTTCTGTTTTTGCAGTTTCTGTTGTCTTTTCTGTTGTGGTTATTGCTGATATTTCTGTTGTTGTTTTTTGCGTTGCTGGTGGTGTTGGTAGTAAGGTTTTTCTGTTGGGGGTATTTGGTAGTTGCTTCTGTTGTTGTTGTTGTTGTTGTTGTTGTTGTTTTTGTTTAGCGGCCAGAGGGCAGTCCTTTTTCAGATGTGCTTCGCTGTTGCATAGGTAACAGCGAGGTCGCCTGCCCTCTACCACCACATACAGCTTGTGGTCCTCTGCCAATCTAATGTTTGGAGGAATTTTCTGTGAAGCCTCCTCCGTGATGTGGAGAAGGATTTCCAGATTTTTCCCTCCCCAGTTCTTTTCCTCTCCGACCGTAATCTCCAAAATATTTGCCTCCTCCATTTCCAGGCACACGGCCGATATCAGCCATTGGGTGTCCACCTCCGATGGCACATTTTTTATCATAACTTTGGTCACTCTCTGTCCTAGATAACTCGGTATCATTACCAAGACATCTGTGCGGAGAGAGAGTGTCGAAAATTGTTTAGCTAAATTTTCATCCAGAAACCTTACTTGCACCGTTCCAAATTTCCTTCCCCAGGTGACATGATTCTGATAAGGCCAAATTTTTCTAAGACAAACTTCAATTTTATCTGTGCTAACATTTTCTACACGTCTGGTTTTTGTGTTTACCAGTTTATAAATGATGCACTTTTTGTTTTTCATTTCTATAATATCTTTTGGGATGTTTATTCTGACATCATCTCCTTCTTTCGTAAGAAGGGATTTTGTGTCTTTTATTTGTTTTTGTGTGAATGTCACTGTTGTTCTTTTTTCCTTTAGAGCATTTGCGAAATTTGTTTTTGTTGTGCTGGCGGACATGTTCTTCTGGATATTTTTGTTTATGTTGGTGTATGTACTGCCTGGTTCAAAGGTGGTGGTAGTGGCAGCAGAGTTTGTTGAACAGGTGATGGTGTCATTGCTGACGGCCGATAACTTTACTTCCTTGTTGTTGCTGTTGTTGTTGTTGTTGTCGTTGTTGCTGTTGTTGTTGTTGTTGTTGTTGTTGTCGTTGGTGGTGGTGATGATGGCGTCAGCAGCAGTGGTGCTTACGTCAGAGACATCTGTGACGGTTTTCACGCATGGTTTTGTAACCTTGGTTACAGTTTTGTTTTTGTTGTTGGTGTTGTTGGTGGTGGTGGTGGTGGTGGTGGTGAGAGGGCTGTTAGTAGCTGTACTCACAGTCTTTGTGACGTTTATAGCAACTGCGTTCCTGTCACTGCATGAGCACGCGCTATTCTGTTCTTTTTTCTCTTCTGGCATCTGAAGCCTCGGGAAATGCTTGTCAAAAGAACAAGACAAGCGTTCCAAAATTATGTTTCTCGACATTTTTCAAATGTCAAGAAGGAAATTTTTGTATTTTGCTAGGGCCGAAACTGCCCCTGGGGGTCAATTCCTGCCCTTGAAAATACACACAAATGAAGCCTAGGTGCTTCGCAACAAAATTATTTAAAAATCCCAACAAAATGTGGACAGTAAATGGTCAAATAAACGTTTACCTTCGCAGCCGATGTGACAGCACGTCCGTGAGAAGAGATAGATAGATAGATAGATAGATAGATAGATAGATAGATAAACATTGAGGCGACAAGGGAGATAGAATTTAGGAAATTTTGGAAATCTCGAACGGCAGCATGACGCAACAGCAAAACGAACTGCATGCCTCTCAAACTCTGGCTGAGTGCTCTGTAGCATTGAGCTAAATGCAACCTGACCACAAATATCGTCTTTAATGTGTGGTGTGCATACACACACACACACACACACACACACATACACGCACACGCATACAGAAATGCACAACAGCAGTGAACAAAGGAGAAATAACTTTGTGTCCAGAGACATTAATTTGAAACAATGATGGATAAGGATAGGGTAAATGCCATGCAGAATGAAATCTTGGATCTATTGAAAGTATGCTCCCTTCGAAAGTAGGTAAACAATAGCCTAATGGCACTAACTGCAGATGAGAAGGGCGGTATTTCCAAACAACCAACAACCCTCCGAAATTCATGATTTATGAATGAAGATGCAATGTTTTTTTTACTGTAAGAAAGACATTTCTGGTTATTATTATCATCTTCTTCATCACCATCATCATCATCTTCTTCATCATCATCATCATCATCATCATTATTATTAAGACATCGAGGTAGTAGAATCGGTAGGGAGAAATCTGTAGAAAAATGCCCAACGGTATTTCTTCCTGTTATTTTCGTTCCAAATTCAAATTCCACCGAAGTCAACATTTACCTTTCATCCTTCCGGTGTCGACAAAATGAAGTACCAAACGATTGAAACAGTTGGTCCTCCTTTCCTAAAATCTATTGCCCTTGTGCCAAAATTAGAAATAATAATAATAATAATAACAATAATAATAATAATAATGATAATAATAATAATAATAATAATAATAATAATAATAATAATAATAATAATAATAATAATAATAATATTAATAATAATAATTATTTTTATTTTTATTTTTATTATTATTATTATTATAATTATTATTATTATTATTATTATTATTATTATTATTATTATTATTATTATTACCATTATTGCTTTTGCACAGCTTCTAACGCTGTAGATGTACTACGGTGTCAACTGTTTTCTGCAAGTGCTCCACCTTTATTGCAGCCCCTATTTGTTCCACGTACTTCTCGAGATTTTTGCTCACTGTTCCCAGGGCTCCGACAATTATTGGTACTACCGCTACCTTATTCATCGACCACAACTGCTTAACGTCCCAAGCTAACCTGTCATATCTCTCGACTTTTCTTTATTCCTTATCGCATACTATGTTGTCAGCTGGGCATGTTATATCTATGATCCAGGATTGTTTGTTTTCTTTCTTAACTATGACTATGTCCGGCTTTCTAGTCTCTGTCTCATGGTCACACTGAATCATAAAATCCCATTGGATATGTGCATTCTATTTTCGACGATGCCTTCAGGTTTGTGGTCGTACCAAGTCCATACTTTTAACAAGGTGTTGAGTTGCGCAGCTATTCGTGCATGACATTCACCAAACCTTTTGATCCCAGTAGCCTTGAACTCCATCTGGTCCCGGGGCCTTCCAGTTGCTCATTTTTTTGCTGATTTCCTTCACACCCCTAACTGAAATGACTAGTTTTGCCTGTTTTGGACAGACTACTGTTTGTTTCAGTTCTTGCAACCATTCAGCATCCTTCTTGTGCTCCTTGTCTTTGCTCCAGATGTCACTCCAAAACCTTTGACTTTCGATGTTATCTGGTATCAACTTTTCATCTGTACACCCTCCATTTATTTCTCCCTAGAATCTCTTCGGATCTGCTCTGAATAACCTATTCTGGTGGTAACCCTTCATTCTTTGGTCGTATCTTACCATCTTTGCTTTTTTTTTTTTTGGCAAAGAGGCGCTGTTTCAGTTCCTCCATTATTACTTTCAGGCCCTTTCTTTGAATATTATAGTTCCTTTTCAGCGCCCTGTATTATTATTATTACTATTATTGTTGTTGTTGTTGTTGTTGTTGTTGTTGTTGTTGTTGTTGTTGTTGTTGTTGTTGTTGTTGTTGTTGTTGTTCATATACACACAACAGATTAGACTGTTGGAAAAGAAACGTCCCTGAGATTGGGCTCCAACAAGTAAACTTATATGCCAAGAACCCTCCTAAGTATCCTAGTTGTCCCTAAGAACACTGTTTTCTGCAGCTGTATTAAACTGGGTTTTGTGCCTATTCCTCTATCCATCTATTCAAACCTTTAAAGAGTTCCTAATGCATCTATACCTACTGGGATACATTTTACTGGCACTTTCCATAGTCTCTGTAATTCAATGGCTAGGTCCTGGTACTTTTACTAATTTTTCTATACATCTCATATTGATTGTTTCATCATTTGGGACTTCCTATTCTCTTTCTCTACTATAACAACTAAGTCAGGCCTCCTAGCTTCTATTAGTCTGTCAGTTTGAATATTAAAGTCCCACAACATCTTATGTTTCTTACTTTCTACAACTTTACTAGGTTCATGTTCATACCATTTATCAGCATGGTCAAATCCTAGCTTGCTACATAACGCCCAGTGGATTACTCCCACTAGGTTGTCATGCATTTTCTTGTATTCTTTATTATTACCTCCGCCTTAGCGAAGGCGGGGCATTGTTTTCAGTCATGTTTGTTTGTTTGTTTTCCGTGGACGAGATATCTCAAGTACCACTGGATGGATGCGGCAGAAACTTTCAGGGATGTTTGGCCTCACGGCTGGCACAAACTGATTAGATTTTGGGATCGATCCGGTACCGGACAAGAATTCTGGTGGTTATTATCATTATTATTATTGTTGTTGTTGTTGTTGTTGTTGTTGTTGTTGTTGTTGTTGTTGTCGTCGTCGTTGTTGTTGTCATATACATTCATATATAAGTGTAAGTATATATGTTAGTAACTATGTATTTATACACACACATACACATATCGAGATATACAGAAATACATATAGGCTTACACACATACTAACACACAGACATACATACTCACATATATTTCTGCACATAAACACACACACACACACACACACACACACACACACACACACATATATATATATATATATATATATATATATATATATATATATATGTATATATGTGTATAGATATGAATGCATATGCGTATGTATATATATATATATGTTTATATATATATATATATATATATATATATATATATATATATATATATATATATATATATATATATATACATAAATGGATATATATAGACAGATAGCACGTTGTAAAATGATACTGTATTTGTGTTTTATTCAGAACTAGAAGCCATTACAAGTTTATTGAGAAGACATGCTTAATTAATAATGTAAATTATCATTTGTTATCTAAAAAGGAAAAAAAAAAGCATGAACGAAAAAGCTTCGCGATATGCAAATTAAAATAATCACAATGTGAAAATATCAAAAGATATATGTCATTGATTAATTCAGCAAATAAATCTGATCGATGAATTGATCGAATACAAGTTAGAATAAATCAGTAACAATAACAAAAAAAATAATAACAAGAACAATAACAAAATGTGAATACAAACGAAAAAAAAAAGACACAACATGGAACGTGTCTTGGTTCAGAACTTGATAAGATCATGTTACACGAATGTATTGGTCTCCACTTGATTAAGCACACATAGTCTATCTTATAGACATAGATCGGCTAGGAGGAGGTTGAGTATTATACACACACACACACACACACACACACATATATATATATATATATATATATACACACATAAATATATATATATATATATATATATATATATATATATATATATATATATATATATATATATACACATAAATATATATATACATATATATACATACACACTGACATATATGTATGCATGTTTGTGTGTATGTATGTATGTATGTATGGATGGATGGATATATAGATAGATAGATAGACAGATACACAAATGAATATATATTTGTAGATAAATGCACATACATATATATTTATTATACATATATATATACATTTATGTATCATATATATACTTATGTATATATGTGTGTATATATATATGTATATATATATATATATATGTATATATATATAGATACCTGTATGCATGCATACATACATTCATACATACATACATACATACATACATACATACATACATACATACATACATGCATACATACAAACGTACATACATACACAATGCTTTACTTTTGTATGAAAAAAACACAAATGAACCACAACAAAAATCACAGAAATATGTAGAAATTCTAAGCGTTATATCTTCGCATCTTCGGCAGGAATCTTGGTGAAAACCAAACATATCTCAGTGTTAGCTGCTGACACATAAAGTGCGTGGCAAAGTCTTAGCAACACAAGACACAAACAGACACGTTATCTTACAATACAATGCGCATACGAACGACATTGTATGCGAAACCATCTTAGTTTCGGGCTGAACGCTTCCTGTTCTATGTTTGATTAAATTCGGAGGAATGCTTTTAGGATTAATTCATGTCGATGTATCTCATACTGCTGATAGTGAACTCATCGAATATGTTGCATCACAAGTAGGAGTTTGCTGGTGGCATTGAATTAATCTTCAGTGGTTTTACATATTGCAGCACAATCGCAGTTTAGATTTTTCGCAGTTTTGCTTTAATAATGGTATGAATGTCGACGCTGTCCCCACTCAAATGCTTCGATCCCAGTCCATGAATCATCTACATGTCAGCTTTTAGCTTTATACTCTGAGAAAGAAGGATCGTCTGTATTTAGCTATCAGAATTATAATTTATATGTAAAGAAAAAGTACCTTCAGATGCGAGTCTTCGAGGCCTCCTTCTTTACGTGGTGGGCTGATGTCCTAGATACAGTAGTCAAATCTCTATAAAATCACAATGGTCATATTAGAACGGTACTGTTAATCTTAGAAATTAAGAAAACATTGGTTGGATGATACAATCTATAAATGCACCACACTCTCCCTAGAAAAAGACAGGTCCGTCACGGCTGGAATATTATGAATATGTTATTTTGCTCATGGTTGAGTAATTATCTTAGTTAAACGAACTCAACAACAATAGCAACAATTAACAACAAACGGTAAGCTCATTCTATAAACAATAGAGCTTTATAACAACATTTAAGGTTGCATCGATCGACGGTTCATCCTTAATGTAGTGGCACGATGTGATGGATAAGGCAGTCAAATCCGATTGAGGTCACACACAAAAAGAAGACAGAAATAAGACAAGATAAATCTTAAATCCACTATGCTCACTCCACCGAATAAAATGATATCTAGAATGTCATAAATTATATAATATCTCGCTCTTAACTGGCTTATCCTTATAGTTAAACGACAAGAATAACTTTCTGTTTATTAGATTGTATTGCATCGAGTTGCCTTTATTCATTGTACTGCAAGACAAAGGTTTCAGCATGTTCCCTTACGCCATCCACTGTCTGGTGTGGAGGCCGTGAATTGGAGTTGTACCATACTAGTTTGATGAGCCTACTCTGCTGCACTGTCTCCACAAGGTTTGGCAGAGAGGTGCAATTTTTTATACTCTTACTCAAGAATAGTTAAGTCGATGACTCCCCACCCCCACCTACCGACCCGGTGCTCAAATGGTGCTCAACAGGTACTTATGTTATCGACTCCGAAAGGATGAAAGGCAAAGTCTATCCCGACGGAATTTGGAATCAAGAACGTAAGGACAGACGAAATACTGCAAAGCATTTCGCTCTGCGCGATAACCATTCTGACAGCTCGCCGCCTATATTTTTTAACTACTCGTATGCAAGTTATTAAAGAGTTGTTTTAAAAAATTACTTTAGATAAAAGCTATCGAAGGTCCGCCTTCAATTTTGTAGCTCAATGTGTTAGATATAGTAGTTAAAGGTCTTAGAAATCCCATTTCTGAAGGAAAAGGCATTGGATAACATAGTCCACGCAGCTGGAACGTAATTTATCACGTGACATTTCGATCATGATTCAGAGGATATCCTAGGGCTAAACCACATCAGCAACAATAATTTTGAATTATCTGAGACAAAGAAATCCAAGAACTCTCGACTCAAATCTATAAACTACATTGTATCATGGCGACCCCTACAGGAACAGGTTAAATTAACCATAAAGAGTTCCAGTTATCCGTAAAAACCCAAAAGTCTAATGAAAAGATTTGTGACAAATGCAACCCTGGTTTATTACTTCCAAAGATTTGTTGATTTCGGTAGCAAGCACCTTTTACATGTGTTGTTTGTGAGCGCGCATGAGTGCTGTTATTGTTGCCGTCGTCGTCATCCTCGTTTTTGTTGTTGTTGCTGTTGTTGTTGTTGTTCACGCTGCTGAAGGCAATTAGATTCGTTGGGAGGCTTCGATACAAAAGGCTTATCGCAAAAAGCATCTTCAATGACCATGAAAATTCCATTGATTCCAGCAGCTTCTTATATCTCACTTGCATATTGTTTTCTTATACGAAAATACGAAGATGGACAAAATACTACATATAAAATTAAATATTATTAGAATTCTGGCCTATTTACAGACAAAATACTATTTCAAGCGATATTGATTTTACATTATTTACATTATTTACATTTGACGGATATTTGTCCTCATCTTGTTTGTTGTTAACACAACGTTTCGGCCGATATACCCTCCAGCGTTCGTCAGGTGTCTTGGGGGAAATTTCGAACCTGGGTTCTCATTCCTAACGATGTTACTATTATTATATTATTATTATTATTACTATTATTAATCAGGTCGCTGACTTGAATCGAACTCGGAATCTTGGGGTTAGTAGCCCGCGCTCTTAACCACTACGCCATATGCCCGTCTACCAAATCCACTCACAAGGCTTTGGTCGGCCCGAGGTTATAGTAGAAGACACTTGCCCAAGGTGCTACGCAGTGGGACTGAACCCGGAACGATGTGGTTGGTAAGCAAGCTACTTACCACACAGCCACTCCTGCACCTATATATATAAATATATATATATATATATATGTGTGTGT
>NC_142939.1:63855886-63858386 GCF_046866305.1 Octopus bimaculoides
GTAGACGGAAACTGAAAGAAGCCTGTCGTGTATATATTTATATATATGTGTGTGTGTGTGTGTGTGTATGTGTGTGTGTGTGTCTGTCTGTCTGTCCCCCACCATCACTTGATGACCTATGTTGGTGTGCTTACGTCCCCGTAACTTAGCGGTTCAGCAAAAGCGCACCAATAGAATAAGTACTAGGCTTCCAAAGAATAAGTCCTGGGGTCGATGTGCTCGACTAAAGGCCGCAGTCAAATGACCGAAACAAATCAAAGAATAAAAGAATAGAAGAATAAAAGAATAACACTTATCTTCGGACATCGCCTTAAAACCATTTTCTACGACAAGCAAAAGGTCTGCAATTTTAAGGGATTCAGTTTCTGGATTGCATCCACCCCAGGGTGAGAATATAAGATCGCGATGCTGATGATAATAATAGTATATATTCTAGCTGTTTAACTTTGAAACGTCTGGTGACGGTCACAGAGGTTCTGCCTGTGACCATCCTGCCACGTTTTTTTCTTTTTTTGCATTGGTAACTAACACATAATCACATTATCCAACATGTCCCCTTTTTTAAGACAGTGGGTTGAAATACGAGGGAGATTTGGCTGCTACTGGTGGTGGTGGCGGCGGCGGCGGCGGCGGCGGCGGCGGTGGTGGTGGCGGCAGCGGCGGCGGCGGCGGTGGTGGTGGTGGCGGCGGTAGTGCTGGTGGTGGTGGTGGTGGTGGTGGTGGTGGTGGTGGCGGCGGCGGCGGTGGTGGTGGTGGCAGCGGTAGTGCTGGTGGTGGTGGTGGTGGAGGTGGCGGTGGTAGTGGTGGTGGCGATGGCGGCGGTAGTGCTGGTGGTGGTGGTGGTGGTGGTAGTAATGCTGATGACTATGACGATGGCTGCAGAAGATGTGACGTTGGTAATTGGTTGTGGTTGCGTAAGTGGTAGTGGTTGTTGGCGACGAGGATGAAGATGATGGTGACGTTGATGATGATGATATAAATGATGAAGGTGGTGGTAGAGGTGGTGGTGGATACGGCAGCGGTGGGGGGTGGGGTGGGGTGGAGGGTGATGGTTGTGGTATGTCTATAGGCACATTCAGGATGTTACATATTACCATCGAATGTATTCTTTTCACCACCACACTTACCTTACTTACATACCGACTAACAGTCACACATTTACACATCACACGCAAAAGCACACACACCACACACACACACACACGCACATACACACACACACATATACATACATATATATATACATACATATATATATATATATACATATATGTATATATATGTATGTAATTGCGTGTGTATATAGATATATATATACATCTATATACATGTATATATATATACATACATCTATATACATCTATATACATGTATATATATATATATATATATATATATATATATATATATATATATATATATATATATATATATATATATATATATATATATATATATATATATATATTATACATATATATATACATACATACATATATACATACATATATATACATACATCTACAAACATATCTACAGACATACATACATCTACAAACATATATACATATATACATAGACATGCATACACACACACACACACACACACACACATTCCAATCTCTTTCAATATAACGGGACGTTATATTAATGCTGACTCTATTGGTTTTTTTTCACACTCAACAAACACCTCAAACATCCATAATATCACCACGCAACACATGTTGTTGCAGTTGTTGTTTCTGCCGGTCTTCTTGTGTGTCTCTACCGTTCTTCCGCTACCATCTCTACCTGCCTTTTTTCCCGCCTTCTCTTTGGGATCTTATTTACCCCCTCACCACCACCACAACCACCACGACAACAACAACAACTATAATAACAAAAGCAACGACGAAGCGCTATTTCTGTTGTCTGTTGTTGTGCGTTTCTTGCATTCCTCTCGTTTCCTCCTCTGCGTGTAATCCTCCATTCCTGTCTCTTTCTTCGGGACATTGCGCCGCATCCATGCAACTCCTTCTAACACAGTTGTCGTTGGTCTGGTTGTTGTTTTTGCTGTTCCTGTTGATGTTGCTGAATATTTGTCTTTTAGATTCTTTCTTTTTACTTCTTTTAATTTTGATTTTTCTTTTTCTTCTTTTGTTTTGTTTACCATTTTCTGTTTGCATCACTTCTGACTTTGAGCCTTTATTTCCACCATTCTCACGACCATCGCCAAAACAACTATCAACAATACTTATTCTAGCGTCGATACAACCACTCATCTCACATTGCCACTACCACCACCACCACCACCACCATCAGCACCATCAGTACCACCATCATATCATCATCGCTACTACCATCACCGCCACCGCCATCACCACCACCAACCCCGCCATCACTATCGCAACCACCACCACTACAACAACTATCCGCCAACCTCACCACCAGAATTACCACCACTACAATCATCATCACCTGTGTCCTGTTTGCCAAGGGAAGTTATCTCTCACCATGATCT
>NC_142939.1:63868386-63870886 GCF_046866305.1 Octopus bimaculoides
GAAGAGTGACACTGCTTATATGACAGTGATACTCTCTTATAGCTATCATGTGATGTAAGAACACATACACACGTTTGTACTCCCACACACACATGCATGCATGCACACACACACTCACGCCTAGACACGTACACACACGTTTGTACGCCCACACACAGATGCACGCATGCACACACGCGCATGCACCTACACACACACATGTACGTAAGTATATACACACAGACGCACACACACACACACGCACACACACACACACACACACACACACACACACACACACACACACACATATATATATATATATATATATATATATATGTTGTTGTTGGCGCTCCGTCGTTTACGACGTCGAGGGTTCCAGTTGATCCTTCATTTGTATATATGTTGGTAGAAAGGAAGTTATAAATATTTGTAAATTGTTAATTTTAATGAATGGATTCATTTGGCTTTTCTTTTTCTGTTGTATGTGTTTCCCCTCTCAGATTCACATACTTTTTGCAGCAGTCCTTCAATTGTTCTTTTTCGAAACCCTGTAAAAGATCTCGAAAGTTTGGGTCTCCACCCAGGCCTTTCGCGAAACCCTTAAAGCCAGGAACTGTTCAGCACTCCGTCGTGTATTCCCGTATTAAGAGTGGACCTCCATACTTATGGTAATTTATCCATAGCTGGAACCCTAACAGGTGCTACTATTCCGGACGGGACTAGTCCAGGGAAAAATAGTGTCAAAGAGGTGATATCACATTACTGAAAACCCTGAAAATCCCTAACCCCCATTACCCCAACAACCGAATGCATACCAGGACAACTTCTAACATATGCAAAAGGGGTCATATTCAATAAGGGAGAATGGTCGATCCTATCGACCCATAAATGATAATTTAATGGTATCGATCTGAAGAATTTACTTTCTCTCCTTTCATTTCTTGTTCCTTTCCGAATATTTTACCTTTTTGCCTGACATTTCCTGATTTGTATTCGAGATCCAGTTTATGCAATGCTCTTCGCTTGCATGGTTTGCTCCACTTAAGGAATTAACATGGTCGCTTAGTGAAAGACGAAATAATCTAAGTCTTGTGGATGTCATTTAAAATTTGTGGAATATGGTAGGATTCACTATCCCCGATGACGCATTTTCACATACGTTCTGTAGTGATCTGTTTGCAAAGATTTTTTTGCTCTTTGGCTTTTTGATGAGATAAGAGACGTGACTGCGATTCAGTGAGATCTCCAGTCATATCGCAATCACTAGGAGAGAGAGCCCCTTCATTAGATTCTCTAGATTTCCTTAATTCCACAATAGGCAAATTTTCTAGAACGATCTTGCTTATATTTTTTTACGTAGTGGAATGCAACAAGCTGGCAGAATCCTTAACACGGCAGGTCAAATGCTTCGCGGCATTTCGTCCGTCTTTATGTTCTGAGGTCAACTTCACCTTTCATCTTTTCGCAGTCGTTAAAATAATTAGCAGTGAAACACGGGGGTCGATGTAATGGACTTACCCTCCCCCGAAATTCCTCGCCTTGTGCCAACATTTGGAAGCAATCTTCACGTGCCGAGTTCTGCTTGAAAATTTCCCTCGTGATTGTGACACAATCAGAAATAAATTTCGATGCAGATACAACTATGGACAAATATAATATAAGGCAGTGGTGGCTTAAAAGATAACCTTCAGCAGAAAAAATAATTTGAGCGTGCATATACTGTAACCAAGGCAGACAAGTTAACCAATACACTGAATAAACTCCAATGTTGGCTTTCACCAAATAAGCTGATTTGTTCTCAGAAGTGAGAAAGTAGATCAAGTTACACTACGTATCGTAGACGCTTCGAGAAGGTATAAATCAAATCATTTTAACGGTTATTTCAAAGTTGGTATAAATAACAGGATGCATTATATTAAGTTACAATCATATTGAATATATTTCATAGTTTCTGGGAATTTCGACATATTGTATGAAGCAAAAAGTTACTTTGCTTGAAATAAGATGTTGCAGCTTTTGAACTGTAAAGCGGAAGTGGAAATACTGAGCGTAATGAAAATCCGATGTCCGGACCAGTTGTATACCTTAAGCCGCAAAACCGGAAAAACTTCAGAACGAATCCTGTGGCAATACAAGGCATACTGAACAAAGTTAGGACCTAAAAGGAAATACAAAGGGAAGCAACTTGACAAATAAATGACTGGCGGCCATTTTGTTTCCCTTTCCCGTTGCTTGTACAAAACTAGATGAGTGTTTGTCTCATTCACAATAATTAAAAACCAATTTAATATTTTTAGCTGTATTTATTCAAGGTGTATATTTTTATGCTCCTTTGTATGGGTGTTAGTCCGTCAGAAAATTGTTTTTGTGCGTGTGTATGGTGAAATGTGTATATGTATGTGCCTGCATGTTTGTGTACGCTTGTTTCAACATGTGTATGTGTGTGTATATGTATCTCTCTCTCTCTCTTTCTCTCTTCATATACATATATATGATATATATATGCATACATCTACAT
>NC_142939.1:63875886-63880886 GCF_046866305.1 Octopus bimaculoides
GGTAAGACAGATACACATACACACACATACATACATATGTCTTTGTTACCGCTCCTTTTCACTCTCATTCTGTCTTTACAACCTATGCACAATCTCTTAATCTTTCCTTTCGCGACTCATTTTCTTTCTTTCTTCCTCCCACCCCCACCTTTTTCCTCTTCCCGTCTCTCTTAACCATAGAACTGTTTTTCAACTGAAACAATAAATAGCTGAGAACCAGTATTGATTTCACATCATGCTTTCTTTTCGTCCCGCAAACGTTTCGATCTTAACCACTCTCACACTACATATCGCTGCTGACTCCTAAGAGTACTGAGGAAATCATAGTCAAATCGATCGACCCCAGTATTTCCATTGCATCAACTTTATCGCTGCGGAAAGGATGATTAGCTGAGCTGATATTGGAGGAATTTAAACTCACATCGTACATTGGTGTAGCTAAATGACATGACTTTATTTTTCGTATCTCTAGCAATTCTGATACCCCACGCCATTTAGTAAATCTATTGTATCAGTAACACAGTGCAGGTAAAGATGCACCGGAGTCTTTAGTCATCTGTCAAGTCACAACAAGGATCTCAGACAGATGTGCGCTGTGCCCAATAAGACTGCTTTTTACGAGACATCAATCTTGCATCGGGTTTCCAGTTGTCTTTAAGAAGTCTTGAAGTTTCAATGTGACTGAGCCAAACGCTCCTATTACCACTGGTAACACTTTTATATTACCCTCTCGCATTCCATACAGTCTTGCTATTTCCACTTTCAATTCGGAGTACTTGGTGATTCACGACATTCATGTCATTTGGTATGGCTACATCAATGATCTGACAGTATTTCTCTCTCTTATTCAATATGACAATATCCGGCCGACGGTGTTCGATTACACGATCCGTCTGAAAATCATAGTCCCAGAGTATCATTACTTTTCCATTTTCCTGCATAACTTTACTTGGTACATGCTCATACCAATTCTCTGTTACTTCATATTGGTATTTACGGCATAAGAGCCAATGAAGATGCACACACACTTTATGGTGGCGGTGCTTGTATTCTTTTTGTGCAAGGAGCTCACATCCACTTACCAAGTGGGTCACATTTTCCACACTCTTTCCACCAAAGAGTCTGCATTTCTGGGTGTCAGAAGTTTTATAGATGTTATACTTCACTGAATTGGTAGCGAGAGCCTGATCTTGTGCAGCAATGATCAGACTTTCAGTGGTACGCCTCAAATAACCTCGCTCAAGCCATACCCACGATGGTGTATCATCCTTAACCTCTTGTATATTCGTTTCAAATTGTCTACTTTGCCTTTCATCCTTTCGGGGTCGATTAAATAAATATCAGTTAATCACTGGGGTCGATGTAATCGACTTAACCCCCTTGTCTGTCTTTGTTAGTCCCCTCTATGTTTAGCCCCCTGTAGGCAATAAAGAAATAAATATATGATCATTATTATTATCATTATTATTATTATTATCATTATTATTATTATTATTATTTTTATTATTATTATTATTATTATTATTATTATTATTATTATTATTATTATTATTATTATTATTATTATTATTATTATTATCATCATTATTATTATTATTATTATTATTATTATTATTATTATTATTATTATCATTATTATTATTATTATTATTATTATTGCTGTTATTATTATTATAACTAAGGCGGCGAGCTGGCAGCATCGTTAGACAACTGGGTGGTGGTGTTGGTGGTGGTGGCATGATGCTGATAACGGTGGAAGAATTGGTGTGGATGTTTGTAGCGATGACGCTATTGCCTCATATAGTCTTCGAGATATCGTCGTGAAATAATTCGTTGATTATCATCAACATTATTACTTTGTCACGTTGGTGTTCAACACACGTGCGGGCACACACACACATACATGTATGTGAATGCATACACACATAAAATCATATAGACACACAGATAAACATACATAAGTATATGTATGTATATATATATATATATATATATATATATATATATATATATATATATATATATATATACATATATATATATATATGATCTGCTCCCCTCAACCGCCATCTCTCCATACAAACACATACACTTAAGCAGCACACATATACAAAAATATATACATGTGTGTATGTATATATATATATATACGTATATATATATATATATATATATATATATATATATATATATATATATATATATATATAATATTCTCGCCACTACCGCAAATTTTCTTTATAAACTCACGCATAAATATACAAATATACCCACACATCTATATATATATATATGCATATATATATATATATATATATATATACACATACATATACGAAGCAGCCTGTCTTCCATATGATAAATCGCTACGATAATAATTACCGACAACTTGAGATAAGCTTGCTACTCTTTCTACGTCAACACGCCATTTTCTCTTTAGTGACGTTTAAAAATGTTTCCGCCATCAACGTCCACCACCACCAAGCAACAACAACAACGAAAAGACACATGAATTTCGAGTAACTTCTTAGTGATTTTGTTATTGTTATTATTGTTATGATACCACATCGATGTTGGCTTGTGTCTTTTTTTTGTTGTTGTTGCAAATATGTTAATTGTTTTTTTTTTTAAAGAGGGTTGTTTTGCTTCTTTTTTGTTTTTTGTTTTTTGTAGCAACAAAATTTACAAAGGTGCATGACGTGTTTTATCACACTAGTAGGGAGGGTTTATGAAGTAAAAAAAGAAGCATAAATGTAGCCAAAATAAATGAAACAACAAATGGAGAATGCTACTAATTTATTCTGAATTAACTAACAGAAAAAAAGATATAATAATAAAGCCCCTTAACATTTCCCCCATTTTTATCTGAAGTATTTCCTTATACAACGCACGAACCAAAGTATTATTATGCATATTCAAACTATTTGAAAGAAAATGGCTTCCTCTCTCTCCTTCAGAGTATTTCCCAGAGCGAGGCTATTAAAGCTTCGCTTGAACGATTGCTCTTTCGTTCTCCTTGTTTTCTTCGTCGTCAGCGTCTCCATTACACCTGTCGTCGTTGTCAACGTATTTGATGCTTTATCTTTTACACCCAGGACAGTATTATTTGAACGCATTTGTTATAAACAGACATTCCAGCCGTGACATTCTCTCCAATATGCATCATATTTTCAAACATAGCACGTCCATAAAACATTTTACCTCAGACGAAAACCGCCGCATCCTTACTGACAACTGTGAATATATATTAAGTATGATACGTAGATGACTATTTTAATTTAATATTTCTTCAATTGCGTAAACAGGATTATTTATTCAACCCGGCAGCTATTCGCAATAACAGTGAATGCATTATTGACTGTTTCTGATTTGAGAGGCGACAAATCTCGTCTACTCATGAGGTTGGCTGTAAGTACAAATCATTGTCAAAACCCAAAAGGCCGAAATGCATCTGACATTCTCGCTATCCGCTGCTGGGACGATTTTTTCGTCTCCCTTCGATGTACTTTGTATTTCTATTCACAGCCCATCATCAACACAGTTTCCCTCAGTCAAATTCACACATAATGCATAGGATTACAGTACGAGACGCTTAACATAGCTACCACGGGAGCTTCTTAACCTTATAGCCATGCCTGTGCTGATAATCATGCATGCATATATATATATATATATATATATATATATATATATATATATATATATATATATATATGGCAGGTATGGCTTTTCCCAGTCAAGGTTGGCTATAGCGGATTCACTGCTCAGTCGGCATGGAGGATGCTTACAGCCATTGGAATGGGTGATAAGAAGCAAAAAGTGGTTGTGCACAGGATGGGAGCGGCAGCTGAAAGATCCTCTTGTTGGTTTTGGTTTTGGTTAAAATAGCAAATCCTGTTCTAGAAGTTCGACGTCTGTTAAGTACTCCATGGATGTCACTGCTAAACGAAAGTTGATCGCAATGGAAGAAATGTAGTTAATTTAGTAAACAAACGGAGCTTGTTAATGATTGTCATTGTAATGGTTAGCAAGGATATGGAAAACCAAAAGGGAATGAAAAAAGAAAGAAAATGTTGCCAACGATGTTTATTTTTGTTGGACGAATGGCATGCAACGTCTTCCTTTGAGGTAATTCACTGATGACTAACGGACAGACGTAAGTTTACGGTCACACGCCTACACATGTGTATGTGTGTATGTACATACACCCCTAGACATATATTATAATAGACGCATGTACTCGCATCGAACTTCCATTATGCAGCTGAGGAATACATTTTCATTGCACATCTTATGCGGTGTTCTCACTCCATAAATAAATGAAGTTTGTACGAAACGTACGTAATGCTATAACCTAATACATTTTTGTTGATTTTCTTCAAATTTTATTCACCAAATCTCTTGATTTTGTTTTTGGTTTTTACCCTACCAGATTCTGGTGCCACATACATTATAAGTACCACATTTAATCTTTTGATTAAATCTTATAAGTTGTATATATATATATATATATATATATATATATATATGTGTGTGTGTGTGTGTGTGTGTGTGTGTGTGTGTGTGTGTGTGTGTGTGTGTATATATATACATGTACTGATACACACGTATACATATACACACATATACAGATACTCATATATATGTGTGTGCATGCGTGTGTGTGTGCATGCGTGTGTGTGTGCATGCGTGTGTGTGTTTTTGAACATCTATGCGAGTATGTATGAGTCTGTTTACAGATATATTTATATCCTTATATGCATATATATATATACATATACATCTACATTTACATACATTCATATGTATATATATATATATATATATATATATATATATATATATATATATATATATATATATATATGTATGTATGTACGTATGTATGTATGTATGTATGTACGTACGTATGTACGTACGTATGTACGTAAGTACGTACGTATGCATGTATGTATGTACGTACGTATGTATGTATGTGTGTATGTATATAGGTTGTCCAC
>NC_142939.1:63885886-63893386 GCF_046866305.1 Octopus bimaculoides
AGTTTGTGAGTAAAATGTGCCAATTGGAAAAATCTAAGGGGAGGTAATTGGTAATCGTTATTATTCGGGGCAGGGGAGGTAATTATTCATATTCTGGGGAGGGGATAAATAAATATACAAAAACTCAAAAGCTAAAAGAGTGAGATGAAGTATTTACATTGATGGGTATGGGAACATGAATTAAAATATATACTAAGACCAAAGTTGGTCTCTTCATTAGTTGTTTTTGGTAGGCGCTCAAGCATATCTAGATCGTCTCTAATGAAACTTTTGATGCATTTCAGCAAGGGTTTCGGTAGGATGTCTAGAAAATTGCTTAGGCGGTGGGTTTCACAGACTGGGCCAGCTATAATGGATCAACTTTAAATCTTCCGGCGCTAGGATATTTATGTATTTGCTTGGTGACTGTTTGCAAGCTTTATCAACTATCTTGCTTCTGTGTATTTTAGGTAGGCCGTAAAAAAAAACTGGGTTTACATTCATTGTTTTTAGTTGCTTACAGTTTACAACTTTTTCATAGAAGATATTGTCTTCCAGGTTTTTGTAGTATTCTGTGTCCATCAGAACTACAGTACTTGTTTTGTCTGCTTCTCTGTCGTTTTGTAGTTCAATTAGATTTTTCCATTCTAAATTGTTGAGGTTTGAATTAACTTTTCGTTTATGGAAAGTATTTAGGAAACTTTGAATATGAGCGCAGAAGTCATTTAGTGTTTTATTCCTACTCTTAGGTGAAAGATAATTGCTTGTTTTTAACCAGTGACTCATCCTCATTTTTGTAGTCACTTAGCGTTACCGTGAGTCGTACTTTTCTGCAGAATTCTGAAATATTGTCTTTAATTTCATTCTGGGTAGAATTTCGAGGGATTGGGGTAAATGTTAATCCTTTAGCTAGTATACTGATTTTTGTTGCAGAGAGAGAGAGAGAGAGAGAGTTTTCTTTGATAAATTAATTACTTTGGGTTTCTCCTACGAAACAGGGACATACGTTGGAACAGAATATACAGGAGAAACTCAAAGTAATTAATTTATCAAAGAAAACTCTCTCTGCAACAAAAATCAGTATGCTAGCTAAAGGATTAAAATTTACCCCAATCCCGCGATGTTGGTCTGAGATTCGAAACCACGTTCTCGCGATCGTGAGCGCAATAATTTAAACGCTTGGCCACGGGCCTCTTCACTTGCTCACAGTCACACGGACGCAGCAACACACAGATGTTTGCATGTAACTCATACAGAGTCCGCCCAAATAAACGTATGTACACCTCAAAGAAGGAAAAATCTGTATAAACACTTAACGTGTATAAGTACCTCTACAAATATAGTTACCTGCTTCGATGTGTTACCAAATTGCGATAATACTGTATAAATTGCAATAGCACTGAATTAAAATATTCATACGGTTTTTTTCCTTTCCTGAAGTGTGTATACATTTTTCTGGCGGACTCTGTATATATAAGCATTTATATTCTTGTGTGTATGTATAAACATATGTATCAAGAAGATATCTGGATGTTTCTATGCATACATACATACATACATACATACATATATATATATATATATATATATATATATATATATATATATATATATATATATATATATATATATATATATATATATATATATATATATATATATATATATATATATATATATATATATATATATATATATATATATATATAAGCGTCCATACGTATAACTGCACATGGAGAAAGATTTAGTGGGATATATATATACATATATCATATTGAACGTAAATAAATATTCATAAAATAAGCTAATATGGCGTCGCACAAGATGGCAGCCACAGTAAATATATCTCGCCAATTGTAATCTCAGATACATAAAGGTTCAATTGTATCTTTTTTATATTTCGTTTTCTTTTTTATATTTCGTTTTCTTTTTTTTATACGTTAAGCATTCTTTCTTTCTGCAGTGTAAGAACTTTTGAATAAGTGTTTTCCTGAATGTGTATATTTGTATGTATTCATGTTTGTATGTTTGTATCGTATTTATATATCTTTGGGGTCAGTAAACCTGAGAGGAACAGATTATAAAGTGAAGCAATTATATATATCTGTATTATTGTGTGGTTGGATTAGATCAGATGCTTCGAAAATAACACTGAGATCTTATGACATATAATGGAATTATACATACTGCAAGTAGAGTATTAGTTTATATTGGCGTATATACATACATACATAAATATATATTAATAAAATACAGGGTAGCAAAAAAATTTTAGAAATTTTATTTACCACCAGTGGTCTAGCGAGGGTAAAAAACAGTCAATAGACTATGTATTATTTATTTAAAATACAGAGATGCCTGTAATAGGACATCTAACCCGCTAGATTTCTAGCGGGTTAGATGTCCTATTACAGGCATCTCTGTATTTTAAATAAATACATAAATATATATTTATAAATATAATTAAGGGATCAGCAAAATATTTGCTTCACCATATACCGAAGTTCAGAAATATATATATATATATATATATATAACTTTTACATTTTTACTCGTTTCAGCCACACGGCTGCGGTCATGCTGGAGCACCTCCGTGGTCCTTCTGATTTCCTCAGTCTAGGGTGTTTCACATCACCACTCCTGCATGTGCCTTTGTCGCAGCAGTTGGCCCATTTGGTGTATAAGGGAGTTTGATTCTGCTGCCCTCGTCTGCACCTCGTGTCGGGTTGTTGGTTCATCCAGTATTGTGGAGAGGAGGATATCCAATTCCTCTTTGTAGACCTCTACTTCCCCTTTATGCAGATTTCATAATTTTTGTTACAGGGCATTGAGGAGCTTTGGGCCTTTCAACCCTAGACTATTGTAGTACCGGTCCTGAATTTAGATGTAGTGAATGTTACCTATGGTATAATATAATGGTGGCCATTTCTGGTATTTGTATTGCTCTCAGTGCCGAAATTAGTTACTAGCCTTTCTAGAGATTTCCATATGTAAATTATTGCATATCTCTCGCACCTTCGCCCCAGGGAGTAAAATTGCAGTTTTCTCAGCCTATCGTTGTAGCTCATCTGCTGCACTGTTTCAATCCTTTTAGTGTAATGGCGTTGGACTGCTTCAAGCTCTGCTGTTAGTTTGGCATTATGTGCTTAGAATAACTGGGCGCAGGCGAATAACTGGAAAGCCAGCAGGGCCAGTGGCGGAGCATGAGCTCATTTCATTTATGGCCGCTGTATATATGACGATTGCAACCAGTAAAGAAGTAATTACGTATTAAATATGCAGAAGATGGTTTCGAGGTGAAAATTTGTAAATTGATTTTAGTTAAGAATCAATTACCTTTTCAAGTTTATTTTTCATATGTACATGAATATATTGCATATGTATAAAATTTAATTATATATTTACAAAACATATTCATTACACACGCACACACATATATATGTGTATATGTATATATATATATGTGTGTGTGTGTAAACGTCTAGTTAGAATAGAGACAGCTGATGAAGGGATATTCCAAGTGGCTTTCCGTTTTCCTATGTGTTCGTTCCGTTGTCTGTAGTTCATTGTTCTAACGTCCTGTACCCTGATATGCATATATATACACATGTAGATGTAAGTATGTACATATATGTGTGTATACATGTATATATATTCTTTGTATTATATATATATATATATATATATATACATATATATATATATATATATATATATATATATATATATATATATATATATATATATATATATATGTGTGTGTGTGTGTGTTTGTGTGTGTGTGTGTGTGTGTATGTATATGTATATGTACGTCTGTATGTATATATAAATATATATATATATATATATGTATATGCATATATATATATATATATATATATATATATATATATATATATATATATATATATATATATATATATATACATATGCTTGTGTGTGTGTATGTGTATGTGTACACATGTGATATATAAAAGTGAATGTTCATTACATGCAGATATACAGTGTGTGTAATAATATATTGCATATACTATATACACATATTTATATATATATATATATAATAAAAGAACACATACATATACATATATATGCATATATATATGTGTATGCACTTGCGTATATATCATTACAAATGCATATACAGAGTTTACATACATATACAAACACACACACAAACTCACATATATATGATATATATTTTGTAGATTCATTCATACACCTACGTGTAATTCATTCATACACCTACATGTTTACGTAAATGAATATATTCATACATAAATACCTATAGATATACATACACATAGCCATACATATATATATACATAGAGTCATACATGCATACTGTCACACACAGCGATATATACATTCATACATGCATACATACATGACAACAAACAAAATAGTGGCTGGTTTGATTGAGATGAAGATGAACTTGGCAACAATTTCCAATGCTTAAATGATTTTCAAATACCCGAAAGACAAATTCGATATCTATAGAATTGAACAATTTCAATAGGAATAAATCAGCCTGTTTGAGTAGAAATTTTGATTGCGTTAGATCGAAGACAATGAGAATATTGGGAAGACAATCTCACAGTGAAATTATCATTGATTGTTAAAAAGCACAATCACACAATTATCACTTGTACTCACACACACACACACACACACACACACACACACACACACACACACACATATATATATATGAGTATTTCTGTGTGTATGTATATATGTACATAAGAATATATATATATATATATATATATATATATATATATATATACTTACATATATATTTATCAATATATAGAGAGATAGAAAGATATACAGATACATACATAGACATATACATACATATATATGTATATGTAGATATATGTATATATACACACGCGTATAGGCGAAGAAGTGGCTGTTTAGTAAGTAGCTTTCTTATCAACCACATGGTTCTTGGTTCAGTCCCACGGCGTGGCACCTTGGGCAACTGTCTTCTACTGTAGCCCCGGGCCGACCAAAGCTTTGTAAGTCGATTTGATAGTCGGAAACTGAAAGAAGCCCGTCTTATATATATATATATATATATATATATATATATATATATATATATATATATATGTGTGTGTGTGTGTGTGTGTGTGTGTGTGTGTGTGTGTGTGTGTGTGTGTGTGTGTGTGTGTTATCCCCGAATATCGCTTCACAACTGGTGGTGGTGTGTTTACGTCACAGTAACTTAGTGATTTCGCAAGAGAGACCGTTAGAATAAGTACTAGGCTTACAAAGAATAAGTCCTGGGGTCGATTTCCTTAGTGCTCCAGCATGACCCCAGTCAAATGACTGAAACAACTAAAAGAATACAAGAATATATATACACTTATATATATATATATATATATATATATATATATATATATATATATATATATATATATATATATATATATATGTATATATATACATACATATATATATATGCATGTATGTATGCATGTACTCGTATGCCTATATGTATATATATGTGTATATGTATGCATATTCATTTATACATACATATAAATACATATAAATATATGTACATGGTTAGAAGTGTTTATATATGTAAATGCATTTGTGTATATACAAATATACAAACACACAGACACATACCTGTGCGTACGTGTTGTTTGTAAATGTTTATTAATAAGTGGATATGAGTGCTGGGAAATATTATTCAGGAATGCCTGTTCTAATACTACGTGGTAGTAAACTTCGCTCTGGAATGGTTAATGTATTAATCCAAAGAGTGGTAATTGATTAGAACTACAACCTTAATGAGGAAGAAAAAAATTATTATTGAAGTGTAGCAGCGAGAGGAAAAAAATATTTCGAAATCGTTAATCATTCAAGTTAATTAAACAGGGAATGGCTGTGATTAATGAGTCTTACTTTTAGCAATAACGTAACGACGTGGGATGTAAGTCTAAACATGGCTGACTGCAGTTTGAATCACTAATGTGATACAGGTCCTCTATGTGTGCTTCGACACACACGCACACAAACATGCACACGCGACCCCCCCCCACACACACACACACAAACACACACACAAACACACAGAAGTTATTGAACTGCGAGGATGAATGCTTAACATCGGATTTGTCGTTAACAAATATTTATTTGTGAGTTAACAAGGCTACCTTTGGTTTCATGCTTAGAGTCCTCAGCAATTATCAAGTCTTCCACCTTGGGACGTAAGTACTCGCCTCCATCTCGAATATATCCAAACACACACATACACACAAATAGACACACACACATACAATATACACATGTATATATTTGTATTAATGTAATTATGTATGTATATATATATGTATGTACGTATATATGTACGTTAAACACGTATGTTTATTCTTGGTGTTCCTTTTCTCCGTCCTCTCTCCCTTTCCCTGGACATTCCCTGCATATTCCACGATGGCCTATATCCGAAACTTTAGAATTCTACTCTGTAATTCTCTTTTTACTACTGTTTCCCTTCTTTAGGAGTAAATCTGATATTATTTACTGAGAACGCCCCATGGCTTTTGCTTTTTTTTCCATTACATTCTACTGCTTGTATTTAATTTTCTATATATATATATATATATATATATATATATATATATAATGTTTTAATGCTGCTATTTCTGACGTTTTATAATGAAAACTATTTTACATACGACTGAAGAATTACTCAATACTTTCTGTAGAATACACATTTGTTCTTCTTTTACAAAAATACTGCTGACATTCTCTTTGAAAATTCAGCCACTCAGCCCTCATCAGACCCTAGCTAGCAGCCCAAAGTTTCGAAGTGACTGTCAAAACTATTCTTACAAAATAATACTATATATGTATGTATGTATGTATGTATATATATATATATATATATATATATATATATATATATATATATATATATATATATATATATATGCGCGTGTGTATACATGAGTGTGTGTCTGTATGTGTATGCGTGTTTGTGTCAGTGTGTATCTTTAAAATTTGCTTATGGGAAACGTTTTGAATATGTAAAGAACCTCTTATTTTATTATGCCAGCCACTTTCTAAAGGTTATTATTATTATTATATTTGTGTGCGTATTCATACACACCTATATATACATATATATGTATGCATGTCAATAAACATATATAAAGGGCGAATTTCGGATTTCTTTCGGATTATTTCATATCTCTTAGGGAGATGCTTGATTTTCTAATCCAAATGATGTTTGGCTGGTGTAATGAATTTCCTTTCGGCATCCTTATGCCAGTCACATAGCCTCCTTCCTACTAAGTTGGCTATCCACTTATGGAATAGGAAATATTAAGTGGGAAATAATTGAAAATTAAAACATTATGTTAATAGATCACATAAATGTAAGCTATGTTGAGCTGAAAGAGCTCAGATCCTTTTGGGACATAAGATCCCTAAATTTCTACTGAACTTTAGGTCTGAAATTTTCAGCAGTTGTAAACATATGTCTAAATACATTTT
>NC_142939.1:63898386-63900886 GCF_046866305.1 Octopus bimaculoides
TATATATATATATATATATATATATATATATACACACATGTCTGTGTGTGTGAGAGAGAAAGAGAGCGGGAGAGAGAATATCTACTTATGTATGTAGTCACAGACATGCACATGCTGTATGCAAACTACAATCCATCCACTCAAACGTACAAAGAAGCACACACACACACACACACACATGCTCACACATATATACAAACATACACACAAACACACACATACACACAGGCATACAAACGCACACACATACACTCACACACACACACATACAGTGCTAATTTGTTTTGTCTTTTCTAAGTCTATCGATTTTGAAAATTCAAAAACAGCTTACTACGTGATTAAACTCCTTTGCCAGTTATCGTCCTAATCTCCATTGATTATCTATTAGGAGGCATTCAGTTTGAGGAGATGTCTACTGCTTGTGAAAAGTAGCTTCGGATTAAGAGATTTGCTACATAGAAGTTATCGGTCTATTTGCTGGAAACTCTCAGCGCGATCCACTGTTCCATAGTAAGCTAGCTAGTCATGCTTGGCTGGACGGACCGACGGACAGCTGGCATAATTCGAATCTTTCCTCAAACATCCCTCTCTATCTTTCATCCTCTTTCTTGTTCTCTCTTTCTCTTTTCATCTCTGTCTTACTCCCTTTCTTTGCACACACGTACACACACACACACACGAACAAATACATACACACGCACATACACACGCACATACACACACACACTCACGCACACACATATATGTGTAGAAATATGTAATGTATATATATATATATATATATATATATATATATATATATATATATATGCACATACAGGACTAGTGATGTGAACCCCGCCCCCGGCCTGAGGAGATCACTAAAACCACGGTGGTGCTCCAGTATGACCGTAGCTGTATGACCGTATCTGCATGACTGGGACGAATAAATTAAAAGTATGTATGTATGTATAGTTATATATATGGATATATGCATGTATGCATGTATGTATATATACATCTATATATATATATACATCTATATATATATATATATATATATATATATATATATATATATATATATATATATATATATATATATATATATATATATTCATAGAAAAGACAACAAAAGAAAGAAAGAGACTGCGATATTATGTAAATAGAGAAATTTATCTGGAAAAATATGACAATTATTCGGTAGCCATGATAAAACTTCGAGTTTCGGATGCCGGGCGGCGTGGGTTTCTGCTCCACCATCCGAAACTCGGAGTTTTATCATGTATATTATTTTTACATGTCACATATTTTTACAGATGTATGTATATATATATATATATATATATATATATATATATATATATATATATATATATATATATTACGTAGATCTGTTTGTATATACACAAATTTATACGGAATATGGATGAATGAATAAATAGATATATATGAGGGTGCATGTATATGTGTGTATCTGTGTATGTGAAGGCGCATGGCTCAGTGGTTAGAGCGTCGAGCTTACGATCGTGAGTTTGTGAATTCGATTCCCGGCCGGGCTGCGTTTAGTGTTCTTGAGCAAGACACTTTATTTCACGTCGCTCCAGTTCACTCAGCTGTAGAAATGAGTTGCAACGTCACTGGTGCCAAACTGTATCGACCCCTTTGCCTTTCTCTTGGATAATATCAGTGGTATGGAAAGGGGGGCTGATATGCATGGTTGACTGCTGATCTTCCATAAAAACAACCCTAGGTTGTGCGTTTGGCGGTGAGGAGACTTTCCACCCAGACCTTGCACCCCGGAGGGGAACCTCTCAGATGCACCCATGGTCATTCGTAACCGTTGGAGACGAATGGTTTATATATATATATATATATAGAGAGAGAGAGAGAGATTTACATATCAGTGTATATATACGCTATGAATACTATATATAGATCTATATACCTGAGTGAACAAACGAAAATAGCACCAATCTCATTTCTTTCATTGCTGTTACATGATATATATTTTTCATATGTTATATGAATATTCCTCCCAGATGATTAAGCATATATATATCCACAGAAGCCTCATCCCGGAAAGATCATACCTGGACGACTTTTGTTTAGATACTCTACTCTTTCAGACCATATCGTCTCCTTATCTTGTAGGTGGCCTCAACTGTCCCATTTATATGTAAAGGGCGAATTCCATCTGTTTGTTCACATTTTGAATGTCTTAACCGAAAAAGTTATGCGTATGAGATGATTTCATTTTTATTTGTTGAGCAATTATTTGAAACACACGTACTAAATGCATTAAAATATTATTACTGCATTTGACTTCATGCATACATACATACATACATATATACATACATACGCACATACATACATTACATAGGTAGTGCAAGGTAATTGTTCGGTGAGATTGAACCAGAAACTATAGGTTTGCAAAGTAGTCTATCCTCTTAACCGTAGACCCACTCTTTTTATTAACCACGTCTACATTGATACATAAACGTAAGCCTCATATACG
>NC_142939.1:63903386-63918386 GCF_046866305.1 Octopus bimaculoides
TATATATTGCGTCAGATTAGAATCAAACCTTATGTTCGAACCGCAGCTTTATCAAAAGACATAGAAACGAATGAACTTTACTTATGTTAAAACCATCTTTAAAGCAATAGTCGGGATTCACTGTTTAGTTTCCTAAACTACCGATAGAATAAGTACCAGGCTGGTTAAAGATAAGTAATGGAGCCGATTTGCTCCAGCATGGCTGCAGTCCAGTTACTGAAGCAAGCAAAAGATAAAGATCATTAATAATACATCAAACTTAAACTCCCCGTCAAATCGGATTCCATGGCTTCTGTTGATGATCGTTATCGCCACCACCAACATGGCTTCAGTTATAACCCTTCTCTTGTATATCCTTGAAGGGTGCTGGGAAGACAAGGCCGAAGCACTTAATTACCCACATCTTCAGTTCTTCTTTATTATAAACATGATTCTCTCACGAACGCGTTGGTTTTTCTTTTTTCTTATGTAAGGTATCTGCTAGAAGTTTACATTTATTTGTTTCATGTATTTCTTTGCTTATCCAAGTAGATATTTTGGTAGAATATTCAATAGCCTTGTTCTGATATAGGATGCCCATCAATTTAGCACAATTTAAGTTATTGAAACGTAAGCGCTAATTCTTGGCTTTACTTTCTCATTTGAATTTAATTTAATGCTCATTTACATCAAAACGTACCATATTATTGTTGTTTATTGCAATTTCATATAGATATGGCATAAAGCTGTAATTAATCAGATAATAAAGCCGGTGTGCTGGCAGAAACGTTAGTACACCGGGCGAAAAGCTTAGCGGCATTTCATCTATCTTTACGCTCTGAGTTCAAATTCGCCGAGGTCGACTTTGCCTTCATCCTTTCGGGGTCGATAAATTAAGTACCAGTTGCGTAATGGGGTCGATCTAATCGAGCAGAAAAGAATCAAATAACATTACCCAATCTTTCTATCTGGTGTAGATTTTATATGATGTCATTGTTGCCTAGATCGATTTTATTTCTTAATTACTTCAGAACTTCATCGCTTGTGAGATCCAAATGGTCCAATTGGAAGCCCTTATTTAGTTAGAAGTAACTCATAAGTGACTGGATGTAAGTAGGAATCTTTATGGAGATCTGAGAAGACATTAAGGACTTGTGTCTGGTCGCTATTATTTTGGGTATATAGATATCTTGGTCTGTATTCTGGAAGACCTTGAAGTAATATCCATTCATATTTCTCCATTTAAAACAAAACAGAACGCTAATAAAATTTTAGATTTTTCCATAATATGGCGTTCATACATTTTCTCTCCCTTCGTATATGATTTTGTTGATCCGTAGACAATTACTACGCAAGTGCTTATTTTTTTTCATTTAGTTCCCAGATAAACTTAGTTAAAACCATTCTATTCCACTTAGATGTTAAACTATTGGAGTTTTAAGGAAGTTTTCCTCTTTCTGTTGCAGTTGTTCTTTGTTTTTCCGAGTAGATATTTCGCTAGGATATACAATATCCTTCTTCATAATAGAACGTCTATCAAATAACCGCTGAGCAAGCAGCTGCTTCTGATTTCGTTTCCAATTAGATTTAATTTAATGCCCATTTGCGTCCCAAATTATTATTTTATTGTTGTATATTACGACTTCTTATGTTTGGCAGACAGCTGTCACCAATCAAGTAACGATACAGTGTTATTCTGATATAAAATGAAATGCGATGCGTCAGAGAAGCAGATTTTGGCTTTCATTATTTCGTGGTAGGGACGGTGGAGTCGATAATACGATAAGAAGAAATAATATTAGGGGCGTAGTTTAAATTAGTTTTCATCACCAACTTTCGTTTTACAAATCTAATTTGGTCCCTTTATAAAAATTGGTCTTCATTATAAACTGATCGCTTTACTTTCATTTCGTTTAGTTTTATTTCCGATTTCGTTTCGGGTTATAATTAGTCGATTTAATATTTTAATCAATAACTAAATGTTATATCGATGACATGGCTTTCTGATCAGAAGGTGTAAAGGAATAAAACAATTTCTAATCTTTTCAAATGGAAACTATGAGGTCTAATATTTGACGTGTAAATTCTGACTTTAATAAAAACAACAAAGAAACAAACGAAAGTGCGCTGGCAATAAGGCAAAAGAACAGTGGCGGTTAAATGGCGAAAATCGTAATGAGAATGTGGTCGTGAAATTATTCTCATGAATTATATAATGAGATGTTAATGAAGAGCGAGTAATGAGAAGCTGGCAAGGTGGCGGTCTTGTTACTGCTGCTCTTACGAGAGAGCCCTTTTATACCGTAGCCATCTTAATAAATATGCGGTAAAAGGATACGGTAATTACGAACGGTTGTGTGCATGCTCTTTACTGATGTATTTACTTATTCAGTTTATTTTATACTGCATTTTGTGAACATCAACGTCGTTGAGCTTAGGTTTCCAACCGATCATTCCCCGGTTCACTGTGTCTGTGTTAGCGAATGTGAAAAGGTCATGTCTAACCCGTTGAGTAGAATCTATATATAATCAATTTAAGGTACACATATAAATGCACTTCTAGATTCAGTCGCTTTATATGCAAAGTATTAAAGTGATATCGTGTGCTGATATGAACCTGCCTATTCACAATGCCTTGTAGGACGACATGAGAAAATGTTTCCCTGACTCTCGTTCTTTACATAAGAAATGTTGTATATATTCTGAAGCATAACTGACTATAGCAATGTGTATAGTTATCAGAATAGATCTCATATATGTCGGGTAATTTTATAAATGTATACATTGAGGAGCTTCATATAATCAATAATTTTACCGTCTATACATGTTCGCTGATTGCTAGCTGATGGGTTTTCTTAAGGATGAAAGCAACGTAGGCCAAGATGTCTTATAACTTGTCATAAAGAATATGAGTATATATATGTGTGTGTGTGTATGTGTATGTATATATATATATATATATATATATATATATATATATATATATATATATATATATATATATATATATATATATATATATACATACATAAATACATACACACGTATATACATATATAAGTATATATAAGTATTGGAGTCGATCTTTTACCCAGCAAATGAAGTGGTTATACCAGTAAATTAATGTCCATCAACCTCCAGTGTTACGCAATTGTACAAAAAATTATTTTCAATGCCTTCTTAACAATTTATGTCTAACAAGGAATATTGTGTATAGATGTAATGTGCATGCCAAAAGAATTACATTTATCTGCATTGGTTCAACTGCAACTACCTTCCAGCAAAGATTATATATTCATTTTCACAACTTTAGGAGACATGGTAATGTTAAGGTTACGTGGTACACTGAAAATATTGGGAATTGAAAAATAAAAATGTTGGCTTCCATATTACCTGGAATATAGTCAAACACGGCTCGCCTTATATAAATGATAGATATTGGGGTAGACTTTACGGCACCAAATGATTGGAAATTTTTAAATGTGACGGTTGAATTTGAACTAAGAACGTAAGAAAAGATAACATACCGCTAAGCATTTTGTGGGACATACTAACGGTTTTACCAGCTCTCAACCTTACGTTTGTTTATAATAATCCTTACCTCTAAAGGCACAAGGCCTGAAATTTGTGAGGAGGGGACTAGTCGATTACATCGACCCCAGTGTTTACTGGTACTTAATTTATCGATCCCGAAAGGATGAAAGACAAAGTCGACCTCGGCGGAATTTGAACTCAGAACGTAGCGACGGGCGAAATACCGCTAAGCATTTCGTCCAGCTTGTCGCCTTACATTTGTTTATAATAATAAATTATCTAAAAGCGCGACCCTGTTACACCTCAAATTAATTACTGTTACAACCAGAAAAATATATGATGCTTCTGACTTTCTATATTCTCAATTCAAATCCCTTCAAGATCAACTTTGCTGTTCAGTCTTCCGCAGTCGATAAACTAAAGTATTAGTCTAGAACTAGGATCGCTTGTATCGATTAAATTCCCTAAACTTTTGCTAACCTTTTGAGTAAGTTAGCAAATTTCATTTACGCCTACACATTGAGTGACTTTTCTTGGCATATGTACAAACACACAAACGAGCATATATGTGTGTAATGGGTTTTTGCAACGGTGGATCTTGAAGCGCGTAAAGCTATGAATAATAGCAAATAAATATTGGGTTGAAAACCCTTTGGGACGAAAAATGTCGAAGGCCACTCAAGGGGCTCAAACCCATATCTCCGATACAGAAAAGGGTCTTTTAACCCAATATTTACATGGTATTATTTATAGCATTATATGCTTCGTCATCCACCATTCCAAAAAGCTATTTCACGTGCTCACAAAAGATTATAAATTTCTGATGACGTCAAACGTATGTGTGCATAGTGTATATAAGCGGATACGTGTGTATGTAACTTAGAAGTACTTAACGTGTAGGTGTGTGTCTGTGTGTGTGCGTGTGCACGTCTATGTGCAAGTCTGTGTATGCGTGTGCCTTTGTGTGTGTGCATGTTTGCTATGTACGACTGCAGTCCATCAAATATGTGAGAAGGGATGTTTAAATTTACATATTCATGCTGCCGCTCTATTATTAAGACACTCGGATAATTACATTAATTGCTCCAGATAATTACATAGTCATTTCATCGATAGTTTACAACACACAACAGAAGTGGATAAAGTTAGAGTGATTTACGCACTGCACAAAAATCACAGATCAATAGACTTTTGAACTCTCTTTTAACTACAGTGTGAGACGCAAACGATCAGATTCAAGATCATACTATTGCATATCGCTTGGTCAAGTGTAAAATACGTCTGGTCGATTAGGGCTGGCTATGGTTTAAACAACAACAAGAAACAGGCCTGATAACAGCCCTCTGGCTTAGTTGATTTGAGATCCAGTCTTCTAACCTGAAGGCTGTGATTTTGAATCTACTTCGAGTCGCCTACGAGATACACAACAGTATTTCGTAGTCAGCAAATTGACACAGTTATTGAAAGCTAGAAGAAAATGTATTGCAGAATTTGTTCTCTCCCTTTAAGATCTAGGTTCGAGTATGTATATATATATATATATATATATATATATATATATATATATATATATATATATATATATAAATTAACAGAATGAGATAAAAAAAATCCAAGAGTGTAACTAGTTTTCGAACATTTATAAAGTGAAGGTCTTACAGCTGTTTCCGGGATAGATCTTATATATCCCTTCATCAGAGACGGTGCGAGAAAATGTTTAGCAGAATGGTGTATATATAAGGAAACATATATACACCATTCTGCTTAAATAATGAAACTGCAAATACAATATCCTTACGTATCTCACGTCTGCTTTCATTCCTCCACATCACTCTGTGTTTCATATCTTCTCTAGAATAATTATTACTTAAACATATTCTCGCACCGTCCCTGATGAAGGAATGTATAAGATATCCCGGAAACAGCTGTAAGACTGTTTGACATTTCCTTTGCAGTTTTTAATTCAGAAACTCTTTTTGGCATTGAACTGATGAGCTTTGTGATTGTCTCTTGTGGAATTTCTGCCCACTTTTCACGCAACAATGGAAACAATTCATCTTTAGATTTAGGTTTCTATCGAGTTTTTCGTATAACTCTATCTAGCATGCTCCAAAGATTTTCAATTGGGATCATGTCAGGAGATTGGCTCGGCCAAGGAAGCTTTTTGATCCCATTTTCAGTCAGCCATTTTTGATTCCTTTTCGCTGTGTGACATGGAGCCCCATCTTCCATGAATAACAACTCATTTTTCGTTATGTTATTGTGTGAATACATTGGAAGTTGTCCTTGCCTAAGCGTTTCGATATATTTTTTCAGAGTTTATGATTCCAACGCATTCGATCAGCTCAGAATGACCATTGCTGGTGACAGCTCCCCATACCATTACAGAGATACCGCCATGTTTCGCAGTTGGTTGGAGTCGTTTCAAATCAAATTCTTGATTGGGAAGCCACCAGACCCAAACACGTCAACGGTCTGAAAATAATGCAAATCTGGATTCATCTGAGAAAACCATTCTATCCCAAAATGAACTGGATTTTTCTGATATCTCCTTGACCCATTTCTTTCTTTTCATGATATTAATTGGTTGAAAGAGAGGTTTTCTTATAGCATCTTGTCTATAATTCCCAACCGTATGCAGATATGTAACACACGTTCTTAGACTAACTTTTAGCTGTTTTGCAATGTCAAAAGCCTTCGAACGGGGTTCCTTTCCCACAATTCTCTTCAAACAGCGAAGCTTCCTTTCTGAGGGTCCAGGTCGGCCGGGACGAGAATCTGTTGATTCTTTTCCTTGGCTTTTGAATTGCACTATAATTCTATGAACAGTAGCAAGAGAAATTTGAAGATTTTTGGCAATTTTTCGCTGGCTAAGACCACCCTCAGATTGCCCAACAATACAATATCTTTGGAAATCTGACAGTTCTGCTGAATTTTTTGTGCGTGGCATGGTTACTCTTCGCAAATGTTTAACATAATGGCACCTGGAATGAAAAAGAATAATTACATTATAAATTCTACACTGTTGGAAACATATTGAGACGCTTAGATCAGAAATTTTGAAAATTAAATGTGTCTATTTACTTGCTTCATGTCTGTGTGTATATGTATATATATATATGTATATATATATATGTATATATATATATATATATATATATATATATATATATATATATATATATATATATATATATATATATATATATATATATATACATGCATCTATATATATATATACGTATGTATATTTATATATATATATATATATACTCACATACATATATATACACACATATACACACACATATATATATATATATATATATATATATATATATATATATATTTACGTATATGTATGTACGTATGCATGTATGAATGCATATATGCAATTGTGTATATACATACATGTATGCATGCTTATATATACATATATATGTTTCTATATGTATATACATGTTTCTGTGTTTATATACTTATATATACACATACATAAGTATTTGTGCATGTATGTGTGTGTGTGTGTGAGTGTCTATATGAGTCCGAGGGGAGAGAAACTGAACGAGAGAGGATGCGTGCGAGAGTGCGTCACTGTGTGTGTGTGTGTGTGTGTGTGTGTGTGTGTGTGTGTGTGTGTGTGTGTGTGTGTGTGTGTGTGTGTGTGTGTGCTCGTGTATGTGAGTGCATCTGTGCGTGTTTGTATGTGTGCAATTATGTTTGTACGTATATCTGCTTTTACAGATCGGATTGTCTGATGAAGTTGCTGTCACTAAATACAATACATCTGTGTAATTAAAGCGCCGACTCAACGAGAAATAGTAACGACCAATACATCACGACCACAGCCAGCACCACTACCACTACCATAGTCACTACCACTACCACCACCACCATCACCCCCTTAGCCACCACCACCTTGGCCACGGCCACCACATCAGTTTGCACTGAAGACCACCTTTCAACAGAAACTGTCACAGAATTATAATAATCTTGAAATTTCCCTTTCGCCTGCCTATGCTGTTAAGTGGAGAGCATAGTTATTTCATTTTGGTTATTTTAAATGGCTATTGTGAACAACAGCGTCGTTGATTAGAGGTCTCCAGTTGAATGATCGCTGTTCCACTGTATTTAGACTGACGAGGACGATAATGCGAGATAACCATGGCGGAATGAAATATTGCAGGGCATTGTCGTTCAATAGAGAAGATTTATAGAAAATGTATAATAATTTAAGTATTATGCACTAAAAAGTGTTTAACTTATTTAGCTTATTACAATCAAGACTGATATCCGGTATTGGTTAAAAGAATAATTATTGTTAAAAGGACATGCTAATTATATACTAATATTAAATTAAGAGGTATAATATAGGTTTTTATCAGTGTTGATCCGTACATAATATTACAGTTTTCTAGGGGTACTTAATGTATGTGTGTGTGTGTAATACATACATATAAGAGGAATGACCTCTAGGTTGACACCTAATATGCTAAATGTAGACCTCATATTATTTAAATTTATGTATATATATATATATATATATATATATATATATATATATATATATATATACAGCGTACATTTAAACACATAACAGGTAACCATTATAGGATACCTGGCACGCTAGAAGGAATAGCCAAAATCCAAACCACTATTAGGGTTAAATTTCGAAGAGAATGAAAAATAAAAACATTTACCATCTATCTCCTGGACCATGGTTTCTGGCTCTATATTAGCAAATAAAATAATTTGCTAGGCGGAGTCTTCATCAATAGGTACGCCAAGATTAAACTTAGGTGTTTAAATGTACACTGTATTTATATGAATCATATATAGTCTATTGACTAATTTTTCTACACCCTAGGCTACTGGTAGAAAACATTTCTAAAATGTTTTCTTACCCTCATATTATTAATTATGTGTGTGTGTGTTTTCCACCCCACCATTGCTTGACAACCGATTTTGCTGTGTTTACATCCCCGTAACTTGGCGGTTCGGCAAAAGAAACTGATAGAATAAGTACTAGGCTTACAAAGAATAACTCCTGGCGTCGATATAATCGACTTAATCCGTTTGTCTGTCCTTGTTTGTCTCCTCTATGTGTAGCTCCTTGTAAAGAAATAACACACACACACACGCACGCACACACACACACACACACACACACACACACACACATATATATATATATATATATATATATATATACAATGGGCTTCATCCAGTTTCCATCTACCAAATCCACAGACAAGTCTCTGGTCGGCCTGGGGCTATAGTAGAAGCCATTTGCTGAAGTCTCCACGTAGTGGGACAGAATCCGGAATCATGTGGTCGGGAAGCAAACTTCATACCACATAACCATATATGCACACACATACACACACACACACGCACACACACACACACATATTGTGTATGCGTGTGGTGGGGTGTGGAGGTATTTGCAATTAAGGGTACGGGTGGCAAGTGGAAGATAGAGAGAGAGAGATTTGAAGGAGAAAATACTAAAGAATAAAAATAAACGAATAAGTGAACAGAACGAAAAGACACTAGCGCCAAGATAGTAACCGTGTGTCGCTCTTCAGCCAAGAAATTCCTTAAATAACTCAATCCTTTCCATCTAATCTTTTTGACTTAACATTCTACAGTTGCAGCATTATTTCACTTCCTACACACAATCGATATTTCGCCATAGACTTGTCCCTATTCTTGTACCCAACTATGTCGCCCAACCACCACCACCACCACCACAACCACCGCCGCCGCAGCCACCGACTCATCCCTCAGCCTGCTTGTAATCTTCTTGAAATCATTCCAGCCCTTCTTACGTTCAATGCCAACACACGCCCTTCTATTCCTCCTTTACCGCAAGACTCATCTTTTGACTGTTCGTTCAATAAGTGTTGCGTTATCGATCGGACTCCTGTGAAAGCAACAGATGTGTCACACTTGCACAACATTCGATAATGGTTCAGAGAAAATTGCTTAATAACACTTCCACAACGTTGACGATGACCACTTTCAACACACTTGTTGTTGTTGTTGTCGTTGTTACTACTGCTACTACTACTACTACTACTACTACTACTACTACTACTACTACTACTATTATTTCTTCTTGTTGTTGTTGTTGCAGTTCGCTTTGTTACAATTGCTGTTCTTATTGTTGCTGTCGATGTTGTTGTTGCCGTTATCATCATCATCATCATCATCATCATTATTATCATTATTATTATTGTTATTCTTCTTCTTCTTCTTCTTCTTCTTCTTATTATTATTATTATTATTATTATTATTATTATTATTATTATTATTATTATTATTATTATTATTGTTGTTATTATTAATATTATTATTATTATTATTATTATTATTGTTCAGTAGTTTTATTTTCAGAACGTGCTTTCACTTCACTACCGAGCGCAGCTCTGTGTGCCTTGGGTATGTGCTGTGGTTTGCTGTGATGCTCTTATGGTTACTGTATTGAAAGTGTTTTGCATAGAATGTGTGCAGTGCCCAGTAGTGCAATTTTCTGTATGTTATATATATTTGTAAGTCCTGGTGTTTTTGTTATGTATTTGTCTGAATATTTTTTTTATTATACCTAAGGCACCATTATTATTATTATTATTATTATTATTATTATTATTATTATTATTATTATTATTATTTCTGCTTTTGTTGTTTTTGCTGTTCTTACAGCTGTTGTAGACGATGTTGTTCTTGTTCTTGCTGCTAATATTTCTACATTTATTGTTATTGTTTTTATCTTTGTTGTTGTTTTTGATTTGTCATCGTTGTTGTTGTTGTTGTTGTCGTCGTCGTTATTGTTGTTGTTAATGACAATAGTTGCTTTCCAATGCAAGGAAAAAGGAAAAGACAGCAAGATGGCAAAATCATTATAGTGTCACATTAAAAGCAAAACATTATTTCCGCTGATACTTTACGTTTTGAGTTCAAATTCCGCCGCGGTTTTAAAACTAATCAGCACTAAATGAAAACCATATATAATTAAAAGGATGCGACCGTCCCGACTGTTTACCAGGATGTTGAACAACGTTACTCACTATATCCATCCATCTACCCTTCTATCCATCATTCCCGTCCATTATTCCAGAAAGAATCGTGGTAGGCAGAATCCTCAGCTACCTCCTGCATAGGGTACTATAAGAAGGAACCATCATTAACCTTTTTTGCTGAATTCCTAAATGTGATCAACTGAAGCTATGGATATAATCCAACCATATCGTCTTTGGTCTGTTTCCTTATTCTGTTGCCGGTTTGGCTCGCCTTGAAGAATCCAGCCTGTGATTCTTTCCTCTGACATTCTAACCACGTGTCTAATCACATGTGGTACCAGAGTTGTGACCTCTCAATGCAATGAAGTAGCTGCTTCGTCTGGAGAATATCCTTGATGTGCGAGCTACGCAGCCTATTGAGTAACGTTATTGCCGTGACCCTTCGGAGAAACCCCAATTCGGTCGCTTTTAAGTGACAATCCTATCTTTCGGATATTACATAACATTCATGACCATCAATGAGGATAGCCATGACAAACGAACTGAAGATAGTGAGGTGGCATTTTAGTGACATTTTAGTGGCATTTTACCAACCCCTCCTGCTCTGACGATCGACTGTTGGAGCTGGCGCATTACTTACGTTCATTTTAGTTAGATCGATCCGTTCGGAAAATATACGACCAATATGTTTTCTTAATTCGAGACGCCAGGGTTTCTTTTGAGAGAAATTGTCGTTGTTTTTGTTGTTGTTGTTGTTGTTGTTACTTTTATTCTTTCTAGCGGTGACAGTGATGTGGGTCACAAAGATGTGGTAGTTTACTTTGAGTCGGTAGATGCGGGTTCAGAATCTAATTACACGAAATCATAAATGACTTATTAAGGCAGGCGGGCGAGTTCAAATATTGGTTTCCAATTTTAGCACAAGGCCAGCAATTTTAGGGAGAAGTTAAGTCGATTACATCGATCCCAGTACTCAACTGCATTCTATTTTAACGACCCTGAAAGAACAAAAGGCAAAGATGGTCTCTGCGAAATTTGAACTCAGAACGTAAAGACGGACAAATTGCCGCTAAATATTTTGTAAAGCGTGCTCACAGCCTTAACGAGTTCAAATATTCGAAAGCAAAGCAAAAAGAAAAAAAACAAGCAATTACATAAAAAATCAAGGGGCATAACGTTTGATAAAACTCCCTCATAGAATATCATTGGCGATTTCATTTAATATTTTTCCACAGCATCCAGAATCTGGATGTGACATACGTCACTTTCAATAATGAGTAGTCGACATATTGTTTTTTCCATATATATATGGAAAAAATATATCGACTGCTCTCCATTATTGAAAGAGAGAGAGAGAGAGACAGACAGACAGACAAGGACAGAGACAGAGACATAGAGAAAGAGAAAAACGAAGGAGATAGAGAAATAAACAGACAGAAAGGTGCATGCATACATACATACATACATACATACATACATACATACAGAGATATACAGTGAGTTGCATTTTTAGGCTCACAAATGTAAATCGGTATTTTGTGTGTATAATTATCACTTCTGCATATGTCTATATCCGTTTCTATATATACATATATACATACACATGTATATATATATATATATACTCGTTGTATACATGCAATTCCTGAATAGAATTTATCCATGAATTCATAAATACAAAAGCATCCAAAGAATTATACGCGTATAAAAACATATAATCACCAATATATTTCAGCCATACACACTGACGCATACACGCACACATACATTTGTATACATATACATATATTAATCGCATGTGTGTGTGTGTATGAGTATGCAGGGGCGGGTAAGTTCAATGCGGATAAAATCTCTTCCCACGGGCCAGCAACACGTATAAACTAAACGAATTAAAATCTAAGATGTTTGCCACACAAACATAAAATTCAAAACGTAAGCCAATATGCACACACACGCCTATATAAATGTATCTATATATATATATAAATATATATATATATATATATATATATATATATATATATATATATATATATATATATATATACATAAACACACATACACACACAAACACGCACACACAGGCATGTATGTGTATATGTGTGTGTGTGTGAGATAATAGAGAGTTTCATATCGAAGTAGAATTTAATAATTGAAAATGTTCGAACAATTGCAAAGTCAAATCTTTCGGCATCTATAGTATGAGATTAAGTTTTATGTAAGATTCAGAGGTTTCTTCAATCAGATGCTTAAATTAATGTTAGTTTTGTACGACCAACAGTAAATACTCGTATACAAATAAATACAACATATACATACATATAAACAGATGTATATGCGAACATGTATATATATATATATATATATATATATATATATATATATATATATATACGTTAATAAAGACATGTATATATATATATACATATATATGTATATATTTATATATGCATATGTGTGTATATATGTAAATATATAAATTTCCTTTTATCTATTGATTGATAGTTATGTGTCTGTGTATACAAACACACATACACACACACACGCACACGCACATATATATATATATATGTATATATTAATTTAAGCTGCGCACAACTGTGTGGATGCGTCTCTCCGCTGTTTAGGTGTACGCCCTGCGTGTGTGTATGTGTGTGTGTGTCTGTGTGTGTGCATGTGTGTGTACATGTGTGTGCATGTCTGTGTGTATGTTTGTGTGTGCATGTGTGTGTGTACATGTGTGTACATGTGTGTACATGTGTGTGTGCATGTGTGCATGTCTATGTGTGTGCTAGTGTAATCTTGTGATACATTCAATAAAGTATATTTTTGATGCATAAATGAATTGTTACAGAGTGCTCAATACTGTAAACAGCAGAGCAATGTAAATATTTGCATAGTGGTACATTCAAATACGTACTATCTATATATGCAAATATTTAATTAAATAGTAATTGTAAATGTTTATTACGCTAGATTTTGAGTTTCAATCTACCATGAAATTTCACTTATGGCCTCAATCTAGGACAATGTAAATAGATATTTGGTTTATTGTAAATCGATTAATAAGTTTTCGACCTTATGAAAATGTGCAATGTTGCTGATTTACGCCTACTTCATAGTTACAATGTGAGGCTCGTTAGCCTACCACATATGTAATACATTTGTTTCTGACCCTTACTTAACGAGATTTATCTGCCAGCTGTGTATTTTGTCATTAGTTGGTAGAGATTTCTAGTGACTATAGGTTTCATGTAATGTAAATGTAATATTTGTTACATGCAACTTGTAATTCTTAATTTTTGTTACGTATCAAGATACAAGTAGCCTTATGTTGAAAATTTATATCATGTCAATATACACTCCGATTACCTAGGTTACAGGATTGATGTGATGGGAAATTATATTCAGGAAAAATAAAATGAAATGGGCGAAAACAGCTACTTTGCGTGTTTCTGCTACTCCTAAATTGTGCGACATTTCCCAAACATAAAATAATCGGATTTAACAATGCTTCAGATCAAAATTCAGTCCTAGCAAACCAGATTCGCACTCGGAATATATAAATATAACCCTGGATATATAGCGCATCTGTAACGGGAGTTGAACACAACATACAAGTGGGATGAGGACAATAATATGCAGTTTAATGCTGGAAAATTCTAAGCCCTGCGCTATCGACAGGATACACTGGCCCAGGAAGAATTGCAATCCCCAAATCCGAATGAGTGCTTGACTTAAGCATTGGCATGAGTCATGATGCATATTTCCAGGTGCATATTACTAATTTGGTAAAAAAAATGCAGACAGCTAGCTGGAAGGATCCGAAGTTTCAGAACAAGAGTACAGGAAACCATGTTGGTCCTTTGGCGGACATATGTCCTCAGCCGCTTAAACTACTGGTCCCAACTATGGTCACTACACAGTATAAAATCAACGGCGGAACTCGAAGCAATCCAGCGGAGCTACACAAAGAAAATCGTCTGAATGCAACATGTCAGCTACTGGGAAAGACTAAAAGAATTAGAACTCTTCTTCCCAAAACGAAGGTGAGAAAGATATGACGTTATACAGAGCAGAAAAATCTTGGAAGTACCTGCACCAAATTTTAGTATTGACAGTTACACAAAGAGCAGAACGGCGAGTCACTGCAGTGCGTCAAAGACCCCAACATCACCATCAAAACACAGGACCAGTTTACTGCAAGAGCTTGGGTTTCAATATCCTTCCAAAATGCATGAGAGACCTGCATGGTGTGAATGTAGGTGACTTCAAAATAAAACTGGATCTCCTCCTGTGAAGAGTTCCACGTGAGCCTACCTCACGTCACCAAACACAGATGAAGACAGCAGCATCAAACTCCCTGATTCACCAAATGCCACATATCAGAGGAAGCTTCGGTGCCCCAGCATGACCGAAGCCTTCAAGCTGATACTAGTTAAAGAGTTATATATATGTGGGTGGA
>NC_142939.1:63923386-63928386 GCF_046866305.1 Octopus bimaculoides
GTTTCCATAGCGTGTAAATGATCGAGATTACGACATCCTTCCTGAAAGGGACACCGATCTGTTGCAAGGATCAAAGCTTGCACTTTTGAGAAGAGGGGAAAATTCGATTCAATACTTCATTAGCTTACGGCTGTTTCTGCTGTAAGATGTATTACATTCAGGGCACCAGGAAAGCTAGAAGATAATACACAAGCACTCAGGTCTGAGTAGCCCGGCATCTTATAGCAGGAACACATGTGTGTATGTGCGTGTGTGTGTGTGTGTGTGTGTGTGTGTGTGTGTGTGTGTGTGTGTCTGTGTGTGTTTGTGTGTGTGTTTGTGTGTGTATACAGACGTGGGAAAAAGTAGGTATACATTCGTTTAATATGAACGGAATGTTCTTTTCATTTCTTACCCTACAAAAGAAATAGAACATTGAAAAGAAAATTCCACTCGTATTAAGCAATTTTATACATACGTTTGCACTCCCCTATGTGTGTGTGTGTGTGTGTGTGTGTGTGTGTGTGTGTGTGTGTGTGTGTGTGTGTGTGTGAATATATGTGCGTGCGTGTGTATGAGGTATAAATGGAAAATTGAGGGAGTTGCTGCACGATTTTTTTATGGTGCTCTCTCTGGGGAGACATCAATTTGCAGCGTAGTTCTTCAGGGAACTGTACTGGGACCACTACTGTTTGTAACAACTCTTTCAGACATGCCCTCTCTCGTACAGTCAGCCATTCTCACCCGTTACGTTGATGACACAAAAGTATCTCAAGTGGCCAAAGACCCTGATGACATACAAAAACTGACCTGCATGCAATATACAAATTGGCTGATGGATATAGCATGCAGTTCAATACCAATAAGACTACGATCGGAATACATATGATCAGTGACAGTGCAATCCCAGAGTTAGAATCGGTACGTGATCTGGGAATCCACATGAGTAATGAGGCAAAGTTCCATGTGTATATTACCAAGATTGCAACACTATGTAGGTGGGTAATCAGATGGAGCTTTAAAGCATTCAGAACCAGAAATAAGGACCCCTTACTAATACTATAGAGGACGTTTGTTCTCAATTGTCTGAATTACTGCTCCCATCTGTGGTCGCCGCAAAGCGTCAAATTAGTAGGGGAACTTGAGGCAATCCAGCATCACTACACAAAGAAGATTGACTCGGTGAAACAGATGAGCAACTGGGAGTGGCTACAAGAACTGACGCTCTAGGATCTGGAGAGAAGGCGACAAAGGCATGCAGTGATATACATATGGAAGACCCTGCAAGGACAAGCTCCCAACACCAAAGATACCGTCTTCTTCATCTCAGATAAGGACTCAGAATTGCAACAGCCTGGGTTTCAGGGGGACCACAACTCTTTAAAATCCTGCCAAGCAGTCTCAGATGAGTCACATCACAGCTGGAGACACAATTGAAAGGAGATGCTCTAGCATGGCCCCCGACCTGTGGAGAAAATCAGTAAAATAGTGAAAGAGCATATATACATATATATATTAGCTGTGAGGTAAGAAGTTTGTTTCTGAACCATATGATATCAGAAATATGTTATCAAAGTAAATCTTTTCAAAATGCATAATTCATTAATAACTAAAATTTGCCAACCTGGATTAATTAATCTGCAAATTATGCTTCATGTTTCTGTTCTGAATTAAATGGAGTTTTAAGCTGGGAATATACCGCCTGTCAATATATTAGACATAGTTAAACGATTGAAAAGACATTAAGAAGATATATTATATATTTAATAAGATATTCTTAGAAAATCTTTAGCCTTACCATACCAATTACTTCTCTCTCGCTTATTGTCTCCCCTTCTCTCTCTCTCTCTTTCTCTCTCTCTCTCTCTCTCTCTCTCTCTCGCGCTCTCTCTCTCTTAGTAGTGCCATTTGCTTGCTTTCTTTCTATTTGTCTCTCTATCGCTCTCATGCATATATATTATATAATAATATATATATACATGCATAAATACATATAGATATATGGCATGTATATATATATGTATATATATACATATGTATGTGTATACGTATATATATATATATATATATATATATATATATATATATATATATATATTCATATATACATATAGATATATGGATATATATATATATATATATATATATTTATATATACATATAGATATATGGATATATTATATATATATATATATTTATATATATATATATATATATATATATATATATATATATATATATATATATATATATATATATATATATATATATATATATACATATATATGTATGTATATATTAATACATATGTGTGTGTGATATATATGTATACACGCGCACATACACGCATACACACACGCACAGACACGCACACACATACATACACACGCACGCACACACTCACGCATATACTATTCGCTTTCCTCTTTAGCCGATATCTGATAATGGGATTTTAATAACAGTTGTGATAACTCATTAGTATAGAGATTATGTTCCATATTTCTATGATTGATAGAATGTAAGTAAATACGTCCATTAGGTTTATCTGTTGCAGCGAAAGAGAGATAGAGAGGGAGTCAGAGATAGAGAGGGAGTCAGAGATAGAGAGGGAGTCAGAGATAGAGAGAGAGAGGCAGAGATTGAGAGAGATAGGCAGAGAGAGAGAGAGAGAAAGAGAGCTAAGACACCGATTGCTAGAGATTTGATATGATACAGTTACACAGCAACGGATTTTCATTGTATAATAAATTAATGCTTCATTGATTCCGACGAGGATTGATCCAGTGTTTCAATCAACTTCACTACCTATTCATTGAAATATAATCTAAGTGGCTGAATATTCCGAAAATAAACGTGGTTTTTATGTGATCTTAAATAGGCAGAGTTAATGTGATATAATGTGAGACAAAGCTTGGTTTTTGAAATACAATTCTTCCGATAGGTTTCTTTGATCGTTTCCATCCAGTTTTCATGACTTTCATTAAAAAAATCAGAGACTGTACTAAAAGATGCTTGCTCAAAATGATAGACTCTAAGGACGGACTTGGCGGTTCATGATGACACATCTAAATTCTTCAGCAAACAACCATATCTATATCCATCTTTCGTATACACACAGGCACACATATATACAGAGAGACAAATATCACAAATGCTATATAATTATATAATTGGGCGCAAGTGTGGCTGTCTGGTAAGAAGCTTACTTCCAACCCACATGGTTACGGGTTCAGTCTCACTACGTGGCAATTTGGCCAAGTGTCTTATACTATAGCATCGGGCAGACCAAAGCTCTCTCTCTCTCTCTCTATGCATGTGTGTATGTATGTATGTATGCCTGTATGTATGAATGTATGCATGTATGTATATGTATGCATGTATGCGGGGAGGGGGAGGAGAGGAGGAGGAGAGGAGGAGGAGGAGAGGAGGAGGAGAGGAGGAGAGGAGGAGGAGAGGAGGAGGAGGAGGAGAGGAGGAGGAGGAGAGGAGGAGGAGAGGAGGAGGAGGAGGAGGAGGAGGAGGAGGAGGAGGAGAGGAGGATGTGGAGGAGGAGGAGGAGGAGGAGGAGGAGGAGGAGGAGGAGGAGGAGGAGGAGGAGGAGGAGGAGGAGGAGGAGGAGGAGGAGGAGGAGGGGTGGACAAGGAGGATGACGACGACGACGAGTAGGAGATAACAATTAAGCGAAATGCGAAGCTGTTACAATATTGATTGAGAATATCTAAAGAAAACCTGAAAAATGTGGGAATGGAAAGTAATGGCACAACAAAAATTTCAAGGCTTCAAGAGCAGAAATTCTATGAGAAGTATGCTTCATAGAACGTTTGTTACGATAAATAGTATGGCGCTTTTTATAAGCAATTTTTCTGTATGTCTACTCTAGACTTGAAAATGTCTGCTTTCTGCAGTAAGGCTTGGTCAAACAGGGCAGCATAATGCAAACAAATTGATGCCTGAACATTCCTTTTGATATATTACCTAAGCCACCGGTTACTAAGACGAAGGTGGCACGTATCGTTTGATGTGTGTTTTCCAACATAAAAATAAGTCTTGTCTATGAAATGAAATGACGAACGATTGTGTCGTTCAATGTGCTAGTTTATGAATATGTTTTGTGTTCGTGTGTGCCTGTGTATTAAAAATACTTCCTTTTCTACACTCGCAAGGAGGTGTCTGTATGTGTATGTGTATGTGTATGTGTACGAGTGCATGTTTCCGTGTATGTGCCCGCTTCTCAGTGTGTGTTTGTGTATGTTTGTGAGACTGTGTTAGCGTGTGTGTGTGTGGCTATATAATATGTAAATATGCGTTTCCATTTGCTATCAGATATTATTGAATTCTGATTGCATGATCAGAGAGTGTGTGAGTGTTTTAGAGCAAGGATACGTGTATATACATATATACATATACATACTGACGCGAACAGATTTACATAATCTACACAGGAACATATTCATATGTACATAAACATCCGTCCGTCAATACATACATACATATACTCTTACATATACATACATACATACATACATACATAGACACAAAGACAGACTGATAGATAGATAGATAGATAGATAGATAGATAGATAGATAGATAGATAGATAGATAGATAGATAGATAGATAGATAGATAGATAAATAGATAGATAGATAGATAGATAGACAGACAGACAGACAGACAGACAGATAGATAGATAGATAGATAGATAGATAGATAGATAGATAGATAGATAGATATGTATGCATATGTATAAATTGTTTCATGTTTAGGCGGTCGCCATAATGGGGCACCACCTTGAAGAATTTTAAATCAAATCAATCAAACTCAGTAAATATTTTTTCTTAGCCTGGTACTTATTCTATCAGTCTTTTGCCAAACCTCTAAGTTACGAGTATATAAACACAACACCGGTTGTTCATAGGTGGTGGGTTGAACTACACACACACACACACACATATATAAATATATATATAAGTATATATATATATATATATATATATATATATATATATATATATATATATAT